>NW_027069468.1:2106276-2115074 GCF_002906115.3 Quercus suber | reverse complement strand
GGGAAAGCCTCTTTTTTGACCCACGCCGAGGACCTCTTCGTCCTCGGCATACTAAGGATAATTTTTGGGAGGGGACAAGCCCAGAGCAAGCTGTCACATTCACACTTAATGTATTCACCTAACCCCTCTGGCCGCATTAATGGGGATATAACCCCTTAGCAGGGTAACGTTGATTAGAGTGAACCACTTGAGTACCGATAAGGCCTCTGATGGAACGGACGGCCAGAAGAGAGGCGAATGGATGATCAACAGATGGAAGAAGGAGATAGGAAGATGAAGATATATAAGAAAAGCAAGTAAAGTAAAAAAGGGAGGGGGAAAAAGAGAAGAAGAGGGGCTCCTCGGCCATGGGCCGAGGAGCATCCCCCAGTTGTAGAGAAACTCTAAGTATTTTCTTTTATAAAAAAGAGTTCATGCTTGATGAACGACGGGCAGCGCCTAAACCTTTAACCCACTCTCTATAAATTTATTGTTTGGGCTTGTTGGGCTGAAAACCCATTTATACTCAAGGTCAAATTCAAACTGAGTCCCTACATAAATCATATATATAACGAGAAACTATTACATATTTTAAAAATATATAATTTAAAAAAATATAAGTTAATATTATATATAATTTTAACATCTTCTTACAAAAATTATACCATTTAAATTATATAATTATGATTTAAAAAAAAAAAAAAAAACAGGCTACTCAGTAGTCAATGAGGGCGTTTGGACTCAGCGTTTGCTGAGTCCACGTTTTGCGTTTTGCATTTTTTTTTTTTTTCCGGAAAGTGAACAGTAAAATCACATGATTTTACTGTACAGGAGACAAAAACATTGTTCATGCACTGTTTGGCACTGTTCACGCACTAAAAAATATTAAAAATGGGTCCCACGGTACTATTTACATATTTAAAAATTATTTTGTTACAGTATTTTCAGTTTTTAGTTTTTAGTTTCAGCAACAATAAGTTCAATCCAAATGGACCCAATATATAAAATATGGGTTCATTTTCAAGTCTATTTTCCATCCCACGTCACGAGCACAGTATTATTAACTTTTATTGGATTAATTAATTTTGGTGGATATCTGTTCCGTCAATAGGAATGCGAAACGTGAAGAAAGATGACACATGTTGTTATGGAATTCGCTGATTTAGATAGCAAAATGATTCACGTGGGCCACCCTTTGTTTACCCAGTCTCCGATACAATTATGCGAACGAAAACCAAGTCGGTCGTCCGTGAGAGTGCGACCCAACGTTGCCTGTAAATTTAGGGTACCGGATGACGTGGAGTAATTCCGGCCAAAGGTTTTATGCTTTCATAGCTGGAAAGCTGTTTCCAGGAAAAGTCACAGCCACTTATTTTTGAGTGGCTGAGAGCAAGAGACATCTCTTTAGACTGGATCCTAACCTCGAGGTCTTCAAGCACAAGTCCCCATCATTAACAGTGTTTTCCATGCATGTTACGTTGGTAATAACTAGTAACTACTACATTAACTTCCAAACTCTCAAAAAAAAAAAAAAAAAAAACAAACGGTGTTGGCAAAATCTCCCTTTTATCCTCGGCTAATCACTTTGGGAGTGCCTTAGTTATAGTGGGTACAGTTAATAAACAGTTCTTTTGTGGTTGCAAGCTTTGACACACCGCTTGCATATTTGTCCACGCGTGATTGATATTATATTATTTACACATGTTTTATCACTAAAATTTGGTGCAAAGTAATTTAATTAGCGTCAAATTTTCAAAAAAATAAATTTTGATGCTTGTAATAAGGATTTAACAATCTAATTTTTTTTTATTGAAATCATAATTTGGCACTTAAACTAAAAAAAAAAAAATGCAATATATGAATTCAATGGATCAAAAATTTTTAAAATTTGACATTTTTCTAAAAAATATGAAGGCTAAATTTAACGGAAAGTGACAGAGAGACTTTAATTAAATAAAATTAAAATTTAGAGGATTAAAATAACGAAAGTAATGTTAGATGACTTAAATGAATATTAGTGAAACTTAGAGGATAAATTTTAGGGAATAAAAAGATGAATGTGAATGTAAAAAAATCACAAATTATAGAAGTTTTCTTTTTGAATTTAAAATAAAATTTGTTATTTGACATTTATGATCATATTTTTAAGAAAAGCTACCCTTCATTAATGAGGGTATTTTTGAATCACATAAAAGTCCAGTTCAAAAGGGAGAATCCTCTTATAAATAATATAGATAACATTGATGACAATGGTTGTGTTATCATGTAAATGTTACGAGCAGTGATAATAATGGTGGTGGCAGCATTTGGTGTTAGTAGTGACTAGTGATAGCATTTGGTGTTAGTAGTGACTAGTGATAGTAGTGGTGGCAGTAAAAATGATTATAATAACTATTGAATGGTGGAAACTAATCACAAGTGGGTGAGCTCCATGGTGGGATCCGCTCACTTTGTGAGAGCTAAGAGTAGTACTCCAAGACTACCAAATTGTTAGAGTACCTAACGTCTCTCCTCGGAGCGCACCCCCGACGAAGAAGACGTGCGAATTCATCTCATGGGCGGTGCTCGAGTGTTGCCGTCTCCAACGGCCAACACTCGTGAGGATTGGAGAGAATCAAGGGAACATCATGAGGGAAGGTATCCCGGAGCCCCTGCGTCTGCTCCTCTCTTTGTTCCAGCTCCGCCGCGCCGAGAAGGGAGTTGTTGGTGGCCTGGAAACAAGATGGCCCTCCCCCTTCCCTGCTTTTTGTGTCAAGCTCTCCCATTCTCTTTATACCAATAAAAGTACGGCTTGACACTTCCCTCTGGCTAGCTTTTTTAGGGCGGCTCCACCTGGGCCTCTGATTGTAGAACTAGCTGGTAGGATTAGCTTGTAAATTTGTTTGTGAAACACGCCTGCCTGAGCCTCTGATTGTAATTTGTACTATTTCTATTTATTAAATAATAATATCAAGATTTCTCTTTTCGCTGTCAATTTTTTTTTTTTTTTTTTTTACTTCGCCAACCTACTGTAAAACGACCGCTTAGCACAATCGCCTGGTGCGCCGGCCAGCACCCTAATCCTTCCTGTCGGACCGTGTGCCTTACCAATCCATCCAACCACCAATTGGTGAAGGATGAGGGGGCACAAATCTTTTATAGCATTCGATCGCAGACCAAGCCCATTGGTATTGGAGCGAATTGTGAAATCCCTCACAATGCGGCTCCAATGACTCGAACCTATGACCTTGGCTCTGATACCACTTGTCGGACCGTGTGCCTTACCAATCCATCCAACCACCAATTGGTAGTTGGATGGATTGGTAAAGCACACGGTCCGACAAGTGGTATCGACAAGTGGTATCAGAGCGAATAGTGAAATCCCTCACACTTCCCACAGACGGCGCCAATTGTAGGGACTCAGTTTGGATTTGACCTTGAGTATAAATGGGTTTTCAGCCCAACAAGCCCAAACAATAAATTTATAGAGAGTGGGTTAAAGGTTTAGGCGCTGCCCGTCGTTCATCAAGCATGAACTCTTTTTTATAAAAGAAAATACTTAGAGTTTCTCTACAACTGGGGGGATGCTCCTCGGCCCATGGCCGAGGAGCCCCTCTTCTTCTCTTTTTTCCCCCCCTCTCTTTTTTACTTTACTTGCTTTTCTTATATAGTCTTCATCTTCCTATCTCCTTCTTCCATCTGTTGATCATCCATTCGCCTCTCTTCTGGCCGTACGTCCCATCAGAGGCCTTATCGGTACTCAATTGGTTCACTCTGATCAACGTTACCCTGCTAAGGGGTTATATCCCCATTAATGCGGCCAGAGGGGTTAGGTGAATACATTAAGTGTGAATGTGATAGCTTGCTCTGGGCTTGTCCCCTCCCAAAAATTATCCTTAGTATGCCAAGGATGAAGAGGTCCTCGGCGTGGGTCAAAAAAGAGGCTTTCCCCAACTTAGCCTTAGCTGGTCAGTCTTCCTCGGCGCTGGCCTTGGGCCTACTATGCGATGGGCTGTGGCTGTCAGGCCCACGGGCCCCACAATTTATAATTTAATTAGTTTTAAATTTTTTAGTTTTTGCACCTAATAATTCACTTGTCAACAAAATTAAAAATTTATATATACATATGATGAAAAATTAAACTCCAATTGAAATCCAATTTAAATTCATGTACACATGGCGAAAAATTAAACTCTAATTTATAATCTAAATTGGATTTCAATTGGAGTCTAATTTTCTAGCATGTGTACATCTAAGTTTTTAATTTTTAGATTTGGATTCTTCAATTTTTACATTCAATAATTCACTTAGAACAAAATTAAAAATTAAATGGAACACGTGACGCAAAATTGAGAATCTAATTGGATTTTCTCTAAGATTTGGCTATTAATATTGTAGGGATATTGAGCACAGAAGTTCATTATATATTTGTACATTGGGCCTATGGCCCAAGCCAAGGATAAGGTCTAGTCCGAGAAGAAAGAATCTCCGTCAGAGGAGACTGTGTTAGCAAATAAAGGAGTTAGTTTTGGCCATAAAACTTCAACGGGATTAGTTGAGGATAAATGTCTCCTTGGTCGACTAAAGCCAAGGTCAGAAGAAATGGCTTGTTGATGCAAGAGAACCCCCCAAGAATTTTTGTCGGTATGAATAGATATTGTAGAGAAATTAGATGGGAAGAAGTATATCGTAGGAAGAAAGCTGCCACCATCGCATTTAATATTCTGCAGCTAACTTCTTAACTACATTAATGTAGAGAAGACCCTTGAACAGTGCAAAATTGGTTGTCCTAAGGCGTACAAGACCAGAGAGGGTGTCTGATGAGACAAACACTCAAGTGGTGACTCAGGTGATCGATAAGTGTAGGATCAAGATGCTTTAGAAGGAACTATATAAGGGAAGAGACCTTTCATGGATATGGGATCGAAGAAAAAAAGAAAAAATACTGTAGCTTTCTAGAACCAAACTTGTAACCAAATTTGAGAGCAAAATACAAGAGTAAATATCCTCGGACGTTTTGTCGAGGACTATCTTTCTTCAATACATTTTTTCTTCCTTTCATTCTTTAATCATCTGAACTCATACTAGAGTTTGTCTGATTAACTAAAACCCAGTTTTCTAACACATTCTTTATAAATTCATTGTTTTGGGCTTTTTGGGCCCAAGTCCATCCACGTAGTGGGCAGGGAACTCAAATCTGGTTCTTACAAATATATATAAAGATAACTTAGGCTCAGTCCAAAAAGGCAAAAATACATACTTTGTTTATATTTATTTAAAGATAAATTGTAAACTACAACTCTAAAGTTGGAAAGCGTTTGAATTTTACACCATGAAATTTTAGAATTTGAATTTTATTCTCTGAAATTCTATTATGTTTGCATTAGTAGTCTTTCCATCCATCTTTTTCCTTAAATACCACAAAAACTTGTCACTCATGTTTAGTTTGTTCAATAATTAAATAATTAAAAATGACATGACATGGATGAACTAATAACGCGTGTGGTAAGCTTATGTGGCAATTAATGAAAAATATGAATGGAAGGGCCAGTTGTTGATGCAAATGGAACATAACTTCAGAGGTAAAATATAGATTTTGAAGTTTAAAGATGTAAAATCCAAATATCCCAAAATTTTAGGGATGCAATTTGCAATTTAGAATTTATTTAATTAATAAGCAGGTCAAACACAAACATATTATAAATCATCTTTTTAAGTTTGGTATTTTACTTTATACTCAACTGATCACAAATTTTCATGTATTTATAAATGTGCAATTTGAGATATTATATATATATATATATTTTTTTTTTTTTCAAACAAATATTTACAATTTTACATCAAAATGTGCAATTTGAGATATTATATATATATATATATTTTTTTTTTTTTCAAACAAATATTTACAATTTTACATCTTTATGTATGTACAAATATAAAATATATTTATACAAATTTGATATTTTTATTTTTTTATAATTTGATAGTTGGAGATAATGGATTTGAATCTCAAACATCTTCGTTAAAAATACATGGTGTCCATTGAACTGCAAACTCTTGGTTATATAGATGTAATATCAAATTGTCTAAATATGCAAATTATTCTATAAGACATCAAATTATTATTTATTTATTGCTAAACATAAAGAGTTGATTTACAAGTAAAATTGTGTGTAGGATTTGTTTTTATATATGTAAAATAAGGTTAATGAATCTAACTTTTTATTAGTACATAAATTAAAGCATTATTTTGTCTTTCTAACTCTAATAATATAATCTCAAATATAATTTTTAATTAATCATTATTATAGTATTAACATGTGAGGGGTGAGAAACTTAAGTTCAGGTGTGTAGTTCATATTGGAAAAGAATGAGTTAATCAAATAGTTCGAAAAGAAACTTAAACTTATTCGACAAGAAAATGATGCAAGCTTGAATGTGTAATCTATATTTGTAATGAGCTCAAACTCAATTCTTATTTAAAATCAAGTTAAATGAACTAATTATGAACTTTTAATAATCGAAAAGTAAAGATTAATATGAAGAATTATATATAAAATTTAAAGAAAATATTTCAACAAAATAATTAAATCAAATTAAAAAAAAAAAGTAGAAATAACAGAATGAATATTTCTTTAAGTTACATGACGAATGCACATTGACTAAGACCAAGTTTTTATAATAAAGGATGCTATGATTATAATAGATTATGAAATAGTTTAATATAAATAATGAATTTCCTTTTAAATTCCTTTTAAGTTATGTAATTGAATATAATAGAAATAGTTTTTTTTTATTAATAAAAATATTATCTAATTTTCACATAAAGTAAACTATTTTAATAATTTGAATGTACTTGTAACGAGTCACATGACGAAATTATGTTGTACAACTTTATAATGAGTCACATAACACGTACGACTCAACTTTTATCATTAAAACAATATTAAATATTGAGGAAGATTATTAATATAGCATAAAACTAATAATGAAAAAAAAATTTCTTTATTTTTTACAAACTCTTAGTAGTAATATTGTAATAAAAATAATATTTTTCAAACCTAGTAATATACAGTTTTCACTTAGAGCAACTATGTTAACTATTTTAATCTACATATAGTGCGCTACATGTCATAAGGAGAGAAAAACGGAAAAAAAGTATAATAAAAAAGAGGACGACAATGTGTAGGATACAATTTGATTATATAATAGTTAATACGTTGACAATACAGAAGACCCATTTTACTAACAGATGAGCAATAACATTGGAATCTCTCGTATATATGATGAATGTGGTAGATTCCTGTATGAATTTTTTGAATCTTGCTAGATTGATCTTAGGTTATTCAATCTTTGAATCATGTTGTTTCTTGTATTTGTATTGTGTTGTAAGCTGGTTGTTCAATAAATGTAAGATCATTCATTAAGAAAAAAAAAAAAAAAAAAAAAAGGATTTAGGATTTTGGTTGGATTGGTGTCACATTGTTTTCAGCACAAAGTCAAGTTTCCATTTATTGCATATTTGAGAAAAAATCAGCCTTCTATAAAAGAAAAAGGACTGACATGACATGAAAGTAATAAATAATTAATAGAATGATAGAATGACGATTATGTAATATTTTAGGTATTAGCATTTAGTTTAACTTTTAATTTTTATATACAGTTTTTTAAAATTTTATTTTTTATATTTTATATTTTATTTTTTCATTTTTCATTTTTCTAAGTATAAATATACTTTAACATAATTTCGGCAAAAAAATTCTCGACAAAAGCTAGATAAACGGTTCCAGACTATCTTTTTTTTTTTTTTTTTTTTTTTTTTTTTGTGGATAGGCGTGGTGATGAGATTGTTTTGGGTTGGGTTTGGGCCAGAGCTTAATGTCAAAATAGGAATAAACTTCAAGAGAAAAAAAAAAAACAAAAATGTGATATGAATCCTAATATATATGAAAGCCCACCGGGCCAACCTCCCAAGTCCCACCAAGACAAGGAGACGCTATTAATACCAAACTGGCATTGGACCCTACATTCTTCGAAATGGATGTGACCTCAATGGCAGAGTTTTGTTACGTTTAATTCCAGTCCACAATTTTGGTTATAGCCTATAGGAGAGAATGGAGGAAGTAGGCGTAGACCAACCTTTCTTCTCATCACTTGCCAATCGAACATGGCTGCTACATGGGCCCAATATCTTTCTTGTTTGACACCACCACCACCACCACAACTTTTGCAATTTGCATGCGATCCCCACACACAATGGGGACTTGAAACCAAACCATCTCCATCACCTCTTAACAATTTGCATTTGTCTCCAAATTCTCATCCTCGTGCAGCTGCTTTCAATGAAATCCTGACTACTGACTGGCCGATCCTCGGAGTTATTTTCAGGTTTTGGTGTAGGAATATCCCATGTTTGAGATAGAATTATATGCTTACCGAGCAAACAAAAAAAAAAAAAAAAAAAAAAAAAAAAAGATAGTCTGGAACCGTTTATCTAGCTTTTGTCGAGAATTTTTTTGCCGAAATTATGTTAAAGTATATTTATACTTAGAAAAATGAAAAATGAAAAAATAAAATATAAAATATAAAAAATAAAATTTTAAAAAACTGTATATAAAAATTAAAAGTTAAACTAAATGCTAATACCTAAAATATTACATAATCGTCATTCTATCATTCTATTAATTATTTATTACTTTCATGTCATGTCAGTCCTTTTTCTTTTATAGAAGGCTGATTTTTTCTCAAATATGCAATAAATGGAAACTTGACTTTGTGCTGAAAACAATGTGACACCAATCCAACCAAAATCCTAAATCCTTTTTTTTTTTTTTTTTTTT
>NW_027069468.1:2051189-2105321 GCF_002906115.3 Quercus suber | reverse complement strand
TTTTTGAGGATGTAGTGAGGATTACTTGTATCTTTTCTTTTCTCTACTTTAGATACATTTATTCTTGTATATTGGGTCTTGTGACCATTATTGACATACATTGTACTTATCTTCTCTATATGTTGATGTATGTTTCTTTCACCTACCCTTACATATGTTGTTTCTTTCTCTCTTTATGCACATGTTTCTTATTACATATATGCAATCTATTATTTCTGTTTCACACAAAGATGTCTTGATGAGTTTTGTTTAAAGTGTTTCAGAAATATAGGTTGTCAAAGTCTACTTGCCATAAACTCTCTTCTTATAAAGTTTTTCAGGAGCTTGTGTTATGATAGATTTTATTGTATTCAACAAGTGCGTATAAGTTGAGTGATTTATGACTTCTCTCATATGTTCATTTGTTTGTTGTGGTTTTGTCACAGATTGCCAAAGGAAGAGATTGTTAGGACATATGTGATTCACTTGTTATGAACATATGTCACTATTTTATGTAATTAGCTAATCCTTAGACAAAACGCACTTTACTTGTATTTGGGTAGATCTCGGATGTGTTTAATACTTCAAGAAACTTTGTTTCAAGATCAAGTGTTAAAACCATGCAAGTCTGTCCAAGATTTAAGTCTGAAAAGTGCCTAATATTAAAACTCGACAGCTAGTCATTTATCGAGGTTTAAAGATCTGTTCAGCCCCGTGGCTTGACAACAGCTCGATAGCTAGCTATCTGTCGAGGTTTATGAAAAACAGAATTTCAGATTTGTTTTAACTCTAATCCGTGATTATGTGTTTGGACTTTTTTTCTCACAACCCTAGATATATAAAAGGATTATTTTAGCGCCGCCAAAGAGGATACGAGTTGCACAAGTGTTAAGTAAAGTTTGTTTAAGCAAATTGTGACTGGAGACAGAGTTTTGAACTAGTTCAGCTCTTCTGAAGAAGTTGCTGTGTTTGTGCACCGTAGGGTTTTGTGACCAAGCATCTTCTTGATCTTCATCGTCTGGATGAACTGAAGAACTTTGCAGTCAACGACCTTCTCTAGTTGGTGATTGAAGTCGTGTGCTGGGATCCACGCAATTGGTTAGTCATGTATTGGGAGCCGTGCATCAAAAGGAGAAATTGTCACTACAGAACAAGTCTAATTGGGTATTAGGGTAAGGGTTCAATTGTAGGTTGGTATAAGGTATTGGGATTCCTTTACTTGTAACCACTTGTTGTAATAATAGTGGAATTTTAAGAGTGGTGACCTTAAAATCACCCGGTGAGGTTTTTGCCGTGTTGGTTTTCCCCATTCGTAAACAAATTACCGTGTCAATTTAATTTCCGCTGCACTTAGTTTAATTGGTGATTTTTTTGTGCTACCACGTGTTTATATGTTAATTTGATTAATTAATTCACTTGGCTAATTAATCAATTAATTTCATCACAAGGGGTCAATATGTTTTTGGCCTATCAATTGGGGCAGTTGACATTTCTGCATTAGTGACATTGACATTGACAATAACTCCCCACCTAGCGTATTATTATCCTTACGAAATGACAAAGAAGACCTGTCTTGTTATACCAACTCCGCAACAGATTTACAAAAATATCCTGATTAGACGACAAATGCGTAAGGATAAAGGCAGAGGACTAAACTAAGTGGGGTTAGCAGAGTGGTTGGGCACTCGGTCTCAAAGTGATTATCTTGAGTTTGACTAGGAGCTTCCTAGTTCAAGTTCAGGCACTAGCACTTTGAAAAAACTCTCTGAGCCAGCGATTTACCCCGCTATAGACTCACCCGTCGCAAACAATGATTAGTCTCTTATTGAAAGGTTTAAGGAAAAAAAAAAAAAAAAAGGGCAGAAGACTAAACTTATGGCTACAAACCTAGCGTAAATCTACATCAGTGACATTGACATTGACAACAACTCCCCACCTAGCGTATTATTACCCTTACGAAATGACAAAGAAGACCTGTCTTGTTATACCAACTCCGCTACAGATTTACAAAAATATCTTGATTAGATGACAAATGCGTAAGGATGAAGGCAGAGGACTAAACTCAGTGGGGTTAGCCGAGTGGTTGGGCACTCGGTCTCAAAATGGTTATCTTGAGTTTGACTAAGAGCTTCCTAGTTCAAGTTCAGACACCAACACTTTGAAAAAACTCCCTGAGCCAGGGATTTACCCCACTATAGACTCATCCGTCGCAAACAATGATTAGTCTCTTATTGAAAGGTTTGAGAAAAAAAAAAGGGTAGAGGACTAAACTTATGGCTACAAACCTAGCATAAATCTGCATAAGTGACATTGACATTGATAACAACTCCCCACCTAGCGTATTATTATCCTTACGAAATGACAAAGAAGACCTGTCTTGTTATACCAACTCCGCAACAGATTTACAAAAATATCCTGATTAGACGACAAATGCGTAAGGATGAAGGCAGAGGACTAAACTAAGTGGGGTTAGCAGAGTGGTTAGGCACTCGGTCTCAAAGTGATTATCTTGAGTTTGACTAGGAGCTTCCTAGTTCAAGTTCAGGCACTAGCACTTTGAAAAAACTCTCTAAGCCAGCGATTTACCCCGCTATAGACTCACCCGTCGCAAACAATGATTAGTCTCTTATTGAAAGGTTTAAGGAAAAAAAAAAAAAGGGCAGAAGACTAAACTTATGGCTACAAACCTAGCGTAAATCTACATCAGTGACATTGACATTGACAACAACTCCCCACCTAGCGTATTATTACCCTTACGAAATGACAAAGAAGACCTGTCTTGTTATACCAACTCCGCTACAGATTTACAAAAATATCTTGATTAGATGACAAATGCGTAAGGATGAAGGCAGAGGACTAAACTCAGTGGGGTTAGCCGAGTGGTTGGGCACTCGGTCTCAAAATGGTTATCTTGAGTTTGACTAAGAGCTTCCTAGTTCAAGTTCAGATACCAACACTTTGAAAAAACTCCCTGAGCCAGGGATTTACCCCACTATAGACTCATCCGTCGCAAACAATGATTAGTCTCTTATTGAAAGGTTTGAGAAAAAAAAAAAGGGGGTAGAGGACTAAACTTATGGCTACAAACCTAGCGTAAATCTGCATAAGTGACATTGACATTGATAACAACTCCCCACCTAGCGTATTATTATCCTTACGAAATGACAAAGAAGACCTGTCTTGTTATACCAACTCCGCTACAAATTTACAAAAATATCTTGATTAGATGACAAATGCATAAGGATGAAGGTAGAGGACTAAACTCAGTGGGTTAGCCGAGTGGTTAGGCACTTGGTCTCAAAGTGGTTATCTTAAGTTTGACTAGGAGCTTCCTAGTTCAAGTTCAGGCACCAGCACTTTGAAAAAACTCTCTAAGCTAGCAATTTACCCCGCTCTGGACTCACCCATCGCAAACAGTGATTAGTCCCTTATTGAAAGTTTTGAAAAAAAGGGGGGGGGGGGTAGAGGACTAAACTTATGGCTACAAACCAGCTCTGGATTTTTAGAGAGTTGAGGACGATTAGACCAACTGGGTACGCTCGAGTAGTTTAGCCGCAGAAATGAGACTAGTTTACAGCTTTGCTTTCAAGCCCAACTCCATTATTCAAAAATGATAAAAATAATTAATTAGTATTTTGACCTAATAATAAGAAGTAATTATCATATAACGAACACCAAATACTATAAATTCGAAATATTATCTATAAAAACAAAATATGATAGTAAAAATCATTGTAACAAGAGCAAATTGATAGTTGACAGTTGATACAGATTGAGGCTCAAGGTGATAATTTTAAGTGACACTTTTCTTATTTAAATATCCATTAGATAGTTTTTATTTATAATATTTATAAAATATAAATTTTTGGCTAAAAATATTGTTTTCTTCTCTAAAGTTTGCATTTATTTTTTGTCCATAAAATTTTATAAAATACGATTTTCACATCTAAATTAATTAAAATTTTACACTTTTTCACTTAAATTTTTTTTTTAAATCTCTTAACTATTGAAAAATTAAATAAAAAAAATTCTGCTCCTTCAATTTTCAATATTTAATGATAAAAATGAATTTCATGTAAAATTCAAATATTATAAAAATTTAATAAAAAATAATATTATAAAAATTTTAAAAAACAACTTTATTTAAATGATATTAAATATGAAAAATCTCATTTTAAATTGTAAAGATATTCAAAAATAGTAAAACTTACTATAATAACAAGTTGAGAAAAAATTTGTATCCCGTATCCCTACATTTCCTATAAAAATATTTAAAGAAAACTCTCATAAACTCGTCAATCAACATGTCTTAGAACATAAAATTTTTGACAATTTTTTCTTTCGATATGTTGACATTAAATATATATCTAACTTTTTCATGCCGTATTAACGCTGCAGTTCGTAGTCAACCCCCCACCATGCGACTTTTACAAAAAGCTAGTGGTCCATTTTAGTTTAATTTTAACTTTGACAGGCACCAGCACTTTTAGATGACGGTAGTTGGGACAGTTGTAATGCCTAATATCATCTTGTTATTTTCACTCTGAAATCGTGTTTGGTTAGAGGTAGAGTAAGGCAATCAATTTTGACCCTCCTTGTTTTTTTTAAAATTGCTCCCTCTCCCTCTGTTTTATTTTAAAATTTCTAAATAATGAGTGAACATTTGAGGTAATGGCCCTCCTCATTTTTTTTTCATGTATAAATACTCATTTAGTGTTAGCGTATCATTTTTTTTTCTTTTATTATTCATTATATATATCTCAATAATTTTAGGAACATTCAAAACATATTTTTATAAAAATATTAGTCACTTACCTTGCAATGCACACAAAAAAGTTTAACAAAATATAATTTTTTTTCTCTTATTTAATATTTGTCAAATACAAAATATTATAACTGTATTATATGGAGTTAACAAACTAAAATGTCACAAATTACAAAAAATCAATTTAAATATTCATTCATAAAGTGATTGAAACCCACCAATTATATTCATTTTCATATCAAAAAACATTTTTTAAAGTTAATGTGGAGACCTTTTTGGAGCTGGGCAGATGCTTGGCCTTGCTCCCAGTCCTCGGAGTTCCACATCGAAAGAAAACACCCCCATTTGCTGCCTTATAAGCTGTGAAGCCAAGAGAGTAGTGTACCATCAGCAAGTGGGGGTGTTTTCTTTTGATGTGAAACTCCGAGGACTGGGAGCAAGGCCAAGCATCTGCCCAGCTCCAAAAAGGTCTCCATAGTTAATTCAAATATTCATTTATAATGTGATTGAAGTCTACAAATCAAATTCATTTTCATATTATTTTTTTTTAAGAACAAAACCCATACTCATATAAAAGAGAGGGAAATGTGATTTCACATAAAAATACACCACAAATTCTATTAAAAAGTCTTGGTAACTTTTAAGAAATGATACAACACATTCTTTTAAACAACGTGGGAGAAACAAACATACGCAAAAATATCATTGGTTATATATATATATATATATATCCTTAATAAAAGGTACTTTTCTTCCAAAAACAATCTCATTTTCATTTGCATTAATTTAGAGAGTTTTTGGGTGTAGGACTACAATAATATTTTTTCTTTCCACTATATAGAAAGCGAAGATGATATGGGTTTTATGGTTAAAGTTTGGAACATGTTCTTTGTTATCTGTTAAAAAAAAGAATAATTTGTCATTTAGTTTTTGTTATTGTTATTATTTTTTATACTATATAGTATATGTTAAGATGTATAAAAATAACATTTATTATTTAATTTATCTTTGACCAACAGTTTGCCGCAAAAATGAGAATATATATATAATTGAATTAATAAAATTAGAACATTTACACCGTTAATTCTTTCATGCTGGGTTCCATTAAAAAATGATAGTAATAACTATTGTAACAAATAGTATCGACTTGATACCAATTTGGGATATGTTATAATTTTTTTAAAATTTGTTTTGCAAATAATATTGGCAAATTATTTATATTGATTTATGTAAAACCAAAAAAAAAAAAAAAAAAAAAAAAAAAAACTTACCAACATACAAGGACGATTTGGAGAAGAATTTAGAGAAGCTAGATGTTTAATATGGCTGTGGTGAGATTGAGATTGTGAACCCATAACCAAATTTTCTAAAACCCAAAACCTCTATCTTTCTTTTCTCTCTATTGTGAACCCATAACCAAATCCACCAATAACCATTGGCCACCGTGATTTCTGCAAAAAAAAAAAAAATAATAATAAATAAATAAAGCAAACCCAAATGCAAAAACCAACAAAGCCCACAAATGGAGACACAAAACCACCAGGCTGGGACAGGCCGTAAAAGAGATATAAAAACACGTGTTTTCTCCCTCTAGCTTTGATGTTGCGAAACTTGTGTTTTCTCTCCCTCCAGACACTCCAAACAATGAAGAACATGTTGATCTCACCACAAGTCTCTCTCTCGAAAAGTTTTTGAGTTTTGGGTGTTTTGATTCGCGTTATGTTGTGTTTTAGGGTTAAGAGGTGTTTTTGTAACAACTGGACTTGAGGTGAGTTACAGAGATTGACGGAAACATACCAAAAGTGGGTTAAGTGATACTTTTTAAACCACGGGTAGGCAAAGTGATTCTCGCCCAAACCACAGGTGGGTTATGTATAATTACCCCTATATTTAATTTCGTTCTCATATTAGCCATGTTGTCCAATTCCATTAGTAGTCTAACCATTCATAATATTTTTCTTCTTCCTAAAGCTATGAAATTCTTGTATTCCATAACATTTTAAAGTTAGTATATATTTCATGAAATAATTAAACATGAAAGAAACTTAATAATTAAATTACTAACGGAAATGAACAGTAGAACCAATATGAAAACGAAATCAAATATGATGAGCCTATGTAAAACTTTAATTATCAAAGTATATCTTCTTCTTCTTCTTCTTAGTAGAAAATATTATCTTATAGATTTACATGTTTCACCCAAAAACCAAGGCTACGTTCACAAGTTTGTTGTAATTTTATTACGATGGCTACAACAAGAGTTACATGAATTATTATGATATATATATATATATATCTTCTCATTCTACATCTTCTAATATCACACTTGCGACCATTTCTCCCACTTAGATCCAATTTCACTCTAGTTGTTAAGAATTAGGAAACTTGACACAAACCTATGGGATGCAAACAACAAAGAGCAGAGAATATCAACACGCATGCATAAAAGCACAGATTTACACAACTCACCCAAAATCAAGACTATATCCCTAGGATTATTGCCAATCTATTATGATGATTACAACAAGAGTTATATGGATCAATAGTGTGTACACACACACAATATGTGTGTGTATATATATATATATATATATATCCAATTATTTAGGTTACATATTTGAAAATTTCACAAAAGGAGTAAAAGGCAATCGAATTATATGATCTAACTATTGTACATCCCATAACATATCGAATAACTAAAAGCAAGGATAACTCCCACAAAAAAGAAGGGGGAAAAAAAGGAAAAGAAAGAAAAGAAAATAAAAAAGAAAAAGAAAGATTGCATGGTGTCAAAATAAACCACACAATACTGCTAACTTCCATCCACACCAATTTACTTTCTTTTAGTCATATATATATATATATATATATGTCAGGGTAAGTATAGAATATTTTTAGAGTATTATAAATATATATTTTCATCTCACATAATAATGAGTTTCACTAATTAAATTTATGGTAAGTGATGGGACCGACGAATCCGTCTCACTTGGACAATCCCATCAATATAGATGAGGATACCCTTAGGCAAGACAAGTAAATATCCATGAAGACAACCAGGCCATTCAATGCAGCCAATTAAACATGGAGCGGTTACAGAACCAGCTGTATGAGCCATTGGAGCACATTAAAGCCACATTATAAGACACAAGACGTTACCAAGAGGGACATTAAGGCCACCATAACTGCCCCAATGGCTAGAAGAAGCTAGGAAGACATATAAAAGGCCCTCACAGTGTCAACACAAGGTGTAGAAAAAATACTAAGATAATTTCATTGCTATTTCTACAGTTCTATTTTCATTTTGCAAAGAGTTACCTTGTACTGACTTTGGCATCGGAGACGTTGTGGCAGGCACTACACCGGTGACCATTTTGAGAATACGTTCATACCGGTTGGCGATTGGTTCCATTTGCCCATTTTGACTGATGAACTTACGCTTTATCAGTTTGGCGCTGTTTGTGAGAAACTTAAGCTTTTTTCGTATTCCAAGTTCGAAAACACAGTTTCTATTTTTCAGATGGAGTCCAATCAAGATTCCGCAGCCTTGGCTCAGCAAGTCCAAGCTCTTGCGGCCACTATGAAGAACTTACTAGACAGAATCAAGAAATGAAGCTACGGCTTCAACAGGAGGAGAATCGGTCCAAGGGCAATCTAGAGGATGAGGGAGACAGCCACAAAAGAAGTAATCAGCAAAGACCCACCATTCCTGACGAACAGAATTCTGATCTTCTCCGAGAGATGAGGAAAGAGATAGACGAGTTGAAAAATGTCATCAAGGAGAGAACGGATCGGAGTGTGGATAGAATGGTCAAAACCATGGATTCGCTGTTCACTACGGCAGTCCTAGAGTGCCCAGTACCAAAGAAATTTCGTCTTCCTCAAATTGAGCCGTTCGAAGGGCTAAAAGACCCTCAGGATCATCTCAATACCTTCAAAATGACGCTGGGCCTCTAACAGCCCCTTGACGAAATACTGTGTCGTTCCTTCCTCACTACTCTCAAAGGAGCTGCTAGGGAATAGTTCACAAAGTTGCCAACGTCGTCCATTGACAACTTTGACCAGTTGAGCAACGCCTTCTTACGTCACATCATTGGGGGATAGCATCCCAAGAGGCCAGCAGACTACTTACTTACCATTAGGCAGGGAGAGAAAGAAACCTTGAGGTCTTACATTAAGCACTTCACTCGTGAGACCTTGGAGGTGGATGAAGCTGACGACAAGGTACAATTGACGACCTTCAAAGTAAGATTGAGATCCAGAGAACTCGTGGCTTCACCGCGAAGAATCCTTCGAGAACGATGGCGGTGATGCTCCTGAAAGCACAAAAGTACATGAATGCTAAAGATGCATTAGCTGCCATAAGGGATGTAGAGAAGCCAGGGGACAAGGGAAGGAAGGATGACGAGCGTAGGGGACGAAAGAGGGAGTGCCCAGATCGTCGGGCCAATTGCCGGGAACAAAAGGAGAGACGATAAAAGCTCTTGAACGGTAAAATTTACCCCTCTAATTATGCCTGTTGACAAAATTTTAACGCAGATTATAGACAAGCACTTCCTTAAATGGCCAAGGCCATTGCATTCATCTCCCAACGTCCGTGACAAGAACAAATACTGCTGGTTTCATAAGGATCATGGTCACTACACCGAAGACTGTCGGGACCTTAAAGAGCAAATAGAAGAGTTGATACGGAAAGGAAAGTTACAAAGGTATGTGAAGAAAGGAGAGTCTAGCAGATTCAGGGACAGTAACAAAAATCAGAAGGAATCTTCGTCCAGAGATGAAGGTAACACCTCCCAGCTTCCCTAGGATATTATCGGGGAAATTAATACAATAGCAGGAGGACCGTCCCTGGGTAGGTCATTCAAATCCCTTAGGAAAGCATGTTAAAGGCAGGTGAATAGCGTCTACATGGTACCTCCGTCTAAGCAATGACAGACGGACCAGGATATGTCTTTCAATAAAGCAAATGCCAGGGGAGTGAAGCAGCCTCACAATGATCCTTTGGTTATAATGCTGACTATAGAGGGATTCAACACTAAAAGGATCCTTGTAGACAATGGTAGCTTCGCAGACATCATCTACCTCCCTGCTTTTCAGCAGCTAAAGTTAGATCCGAAGAGATTGTGCTCATTTGACTCCCTTCTTGTCAATTTCAGTGGAGACAGAGTATATCCCAAGGGCATAGTGATGTTGACAGTAACAGTGAAGATTTTTCCGAGGCAGTTAACCCATCAGATAGACTTTTTGGTGATAGATTTCCCCTCATCTTACAATGTGATTATTGGGAGGTCCACACTCAACAAATGGAAGGCATCCACGTCCACCTATTGCCTAAAGGTGAAGTTCCCCATGGATAGCGGGGTTGGAGAAGTAAAAGGGGATCAGGTCTTAGCCAGAGAATGCTACCAGGCCGTCTTGGCTGTAAAGAAGAACCACACATGGATGATTAAAGAGAAAGAAGAAGACAAAATGGAAGCCCTGGAAATGGTGGAACTGGACGAAGGAGAGGCAACCAAGACGATGAGGATAGGGACGACGCTAAGTCTTGAGATGAAATCAAGGCTCATCTAGTTCCTAAAAGAAAACCAAGATGTCTTTGCCTGGAGCCATGAGGACGTGCTAGGCATATCCCTAGAAGTCATTCAGCATAAGCTGAATGTGGACCCAGAGAGGAAGCCCGTCAAGCTAAAACGGAGAGTCTTTGCTCCAGAACGAGACCAAGCGGTTACAGATGAAGTTAACAAATTATTGACGGCAGGGTTCATCTGGGAAGTATACTATCCTGATTGGCTCGCAAACGTCATCTTGGTGAAGAAAGCAAATGGGAAGTGGAGAATGTGTGTGGACTTCACGGACCTGAACAAAGCATGCCTGAAGGATAGTTTTCCTTTACTAAGGATAGACCAACTTGTGGATTCTACCGCTGGACATAAGTTATTGACGTTCATAAACGCTTTCTCAGGATACAACCAGATAAAAATGGCTGAGGAAGATCAAGAGAAGACTACTTTCATCACAAGCTAGGGGCTCTATTGTTACAAGGTAATGCCTTTTGGATTAAAGAATGCAGGAGTTACTTACCAGAGGTTAGTGAACAAAATGTTTAGTAAACAGATCGGCAGGAATATGGAAGTATACATGGATGACATGCTCGTCAAGAGTAAGGAAGAACTCGCAAACCTGGATGACCTGAAGGAGATGTTCACTACCCTCAAACAATACTGGATGAAGTTGAATCCTAATAAGTGTGTCTTTGGTGTAGCTTCAGGCAAATTCTTGGGATTCATGGTGTCCCAAAGAGGAATAGAAGTGAACCCGAAGAAGGTGCAAGCCATAATCAACATGGCATCACTTAGGACCGTCAAGGAAGTCCAAAAGCTCATAGGAAGAATTGTAGCTCTTAATAGGTTCGTCTCTAGAACGACGGACAAATGCCTCCCTTTCTTTAAGACCTTGAAGCAGGCATTCAAGTGGACAGACGAGTGTGAAGCAGCATTTCAGGAACTCAAGCGTTACCTGAGCAACCCACCCCTCTTGAGTCCTTCCAAAGAAGGGGAAAACCTATATTTGTACTTGGCGGTATCAAATACAGCCGTGAGTGCAGCTCTGATTCGAGAAGAAGACAAGAAACAACTCCCAATTTACTACGTCAGCCAAGCTTTCCAAGGGGCCGAGTCCAAGTATCCAAAAATTGAGAAGATTGCATTCGCGTTAATAGTTGCCTCACGAAAACTGAGACAGTATTTCCAAGCAAATCCAATCCTGGTGATGACGGACCAACCTATCAAAAAGTCTATGAACAAACCTGAAGCAGCTGGAAGAATGGTCTAGTGGGCAATTGAACTCAGCCAATTTGACATCGAGTACCATCCCAGGACAGCCATTAAGGCACAAGCCTTGGTGGACTTCATCGCCGAGTTCACTTCCCTGGACGAGGATGATTTCACCAACGAGGCTGAGAAATGGACGATATAGATAGACGGTTCGTTAGCTCGAAACCCCAGATGGAGAAGTACTAAAGTATGGAGTTTAGTTGAAATTTTCGGCCACCAACAACAAGGCTGAGTATGAAGGAATTCTGACGGGATTGAGACTCAGAAAGGTGTTTGAGGCTAAGAACCTGTTAGTCCAAAATGATTCAAAATTGGTAATTGGGCAAATCAAGGGAGAATATGAAGCAAAGGAAGAGAGAATGCAGAAATACCTCAGGCTGATGAAACATCTGACTCAGAAGTTCGATGAAGTGGAATTTGTACAGATACCCAGAAGCCAGAATATGGTGGCAGACAAAGTCTCGAAGATAACATCGTCAGAAGAAGGGGTGACGAGCGTGGACTTGATGATGGAAATTCAGAAAAACCCTAGCATTGAAGAAGTTCCAACATTCGCAATCCAAAGCATAGACAACTGGATGACGCCCATCTTATCCTTCCTCCAGGACGGGCACCTCCCTCCGAATACAGACAAGGCCAGGAAGATCAAAAAGAGGGTAGCCAGATTTACGGTCCTCAATGACACCCTATACAAGAGAGGCTTCTCCATGCCTTACTTGAAGTGTGTTAACGAAGGAGAAGCCAAGTACATCTTGGAAGAGATCCATGAAGGAGTTTGTGAGGACCATGCTGGCCCTAGATCCCTGGTGAGCAAGATCATTCGAACAGGTTATTTCTGGCCTACTTTGTAGGTAGATGCAACAGAGTTTGTTAAGAAGTGTGACAAGTGTCAACGGTTTGGGAATGTCCAATGACTTCCAGCGGAGACTGACGACGATAACGTCCCCGTGGTTGTTTGCACAATGAGGAATCGACATCGTCAGCCCACTGCCCCTAGGCAAAGGTTAGGTAAAATTCTTACTAGTTGCTATTGACTACTTTACGAAATGGGTTGAAGCAAAGCCACAAGCGACCATCACTGAAGCGAGGATCTGAAGTTTCGTATGGAAGAATATAATTTGTAGGTTCAGGATTCCAGGGACTATCATATCAGATAACGGATGATAGTTCGACAGCCAAGGCTTCAAGGACTTTTGTTTAGCCCTGGGAATCAAGAACCAGATCTCATCACCAGGACATCCACAGGCGAACAGACAGACGGAGGTGACGAACCATACGCTACTCAAGATCATAAAAACCAAGCTGGACGATGCGAAGGGTGCCTGGCTAGAAGAATTTCCTAATGTCTTGTGGGCTTACAGAACCACAACGAGAACCCTGATGGTAGAAACCCCCTTCAGACTCACCTACGGCATTGAAGCGGTGATCCCGGTTGAGGTAGGAGTAATCAGCACCAGGCGAGAAGTATTCAACGAAGAAGCCAATGATGACCGTCTACGAGTCAACCTGGACTGTCTAGACGAAGTAAGAGACAAATCCTGCAGCAGAATGGCGGAGTACCAGCAGAAGATGATTGACTATTACAANACACCAAAAACTAATTGGTGTCTTTTTTTTTTTTTTTGAGAATCAAAACTAATTGGTGTCTTGATTTAATGATAATGAGCTCTCATTAATTAGGAGTGAACAACATTAGTTGAAACCATAGACAACGCTAGATACCCCCCCCCCCCCACCCTAATTTTTTTTTTTTTAAATATTAGTATATTAATAGGTACTAATTCTAGAAATTTTGTTCAATAAAATTACACTTTGCCCTCCCTTAACAGTGTTGTTGAGGGTCATTTTTGTAAAATACAAATAGAAGGAAGGAGGCCCAACCCAGCAATGTAGGCAGCAAATAGAAGTGGCAGGCATAGAATAAAACCATTAAGTCCAAGAAGTAAGAATAATGGGTCACAGGTCCATAAAATAAATAAATGGGTCTTGAGGAAGCAAATGAGCTCAAAAGGCCCGGAAAGAAAGAATAACAAACCCATGGGTAGTGTATGATGTGAAAAAGTAAGAATGGGCCGCGGTAGGCTCAAAATAATGTAAGCAAAGAGAGTAGGGGATTGTTGGCAGGTCCATAAACCCCAAAGATGAGTATGAAATAATTAGGTCGGGGAAGCCCAATGAAGTAAGTAAAAGCCCATGGGAACACAAAGTTAGGAAAAGGGCCAAGGAAGTCCAAAACAAGTAAATGGGCCGAGGATGCCCAAGGGAAAACAAAAGGGACACAGGAGCTCCTAAGTAAGAAAGCCCATGGCCATGCAAAGCCATTTGGGGAAGAAAGTAAATAGCAGGTCTAAAAGAGGCCCAGCAGGATCAAGTCATTGCAACAGGAATGACAGAATAGTATGGCAGGACATAATAGCAATCAAGAAATGAGCTGAGAGAAACGTGAAGCCCAGTCCTTAAAGGAATAGTGAATTCTAAAACAGCCCACATGAAAGAACGAAGAAGTGCGGTAGACCGTGCAAACAAAGCTCCAGACCGCGGCAAACGCATGAGTAGCAGGCAAATTTTGGACATACATGAAAGGGAAGCACGCGCAAGGCCCAGGCACCACCAGCCTGTACCCAGCCAATATGCGACGTGGTGGGGTCATGGGTTAGAGTTAAGGGGGTATGGTTTGGTGGTGGGGAAAGGGGAAAGGACCTATTCTGCAGCTCCTGCCCAAGCCCTTTTGGAAGGTACGTCCTGCTGAGATGACAGACCACCCAAAAGAGGCAAGGTTGAGGGGGGAACCGTTAAGTGCATGCCATAAGGGTGAGAGAGAGAAAACACTTACACCGTGGCAAGAAAGAGTGCCACGGCGGACTAACAAATGAAACAAACCTGCCTTCATCCGACAAGGATGAGTGGCACACAGACGAACCCTTAGGTGGTCGGCAAGTACACCCAGACCAGACAAAAGCGGTTAAGGGGCAAAGTGGTAAAATATGGTCACGACAGGCATTATAAAAGGACCCTTGCCATGCCCTGAAAAAAGGATCGAAAAACAGAGTATATCACTAAGTAAAAAAGAAAAAAACAAGGGAAAGAAAAAAGATAAGAGAGAAAACAGAAAACAAAGAAAGATAATATAATGGGCATGCACCAGTAGGTCGATTTCCCTCTCTCCCTCTCAGAATCCTACTCTCTTTGAGACAAGTAAAACAAAAAGAAGATTCCTTTAGACACTAACCATTTAGGTCCGGTTCCCTCAAAGTTATTAATCCCCACGGCAGGATCTTTTCCTAGGAGATTAGTTGCATTGAGAGGAGGCGTTCTTCCTCTTTGATCTTTGCCTCTACGGACCCAAACTTGACTTAATATTTGTTTTTCGATTAACTCATATTATCACTTAATCCTTCACTTTCTTTGTAAAAATCATTGTTATCACTATAATTATGTCTCATAAATAGGGATTACTTGGTCATTTTCTGTTAAATAGTCAAAATACTCTGTTTTTGTTATTATTATTATATTTACCTGTCGTAACTCATCTAAAACAGTTCTATCTGCTGTAAGCACACTTCTGGCAAACGAGGCATAGTTTGTGCACAAGCCGGCCCAAGTTGAGTTACAATTGGATCGGTCTCAACTCCCTTACTCAAAAAATCTTTGGGCCCATTGCCGCAGGAGGCAGCCCAGCCCAACGCACAATGCAAAATAGGCCCCTACATTAAAATGGCGACTTCACTGGGGAGTTGAGAAACATATTAGAGACAAAGCCCTCACAAACAAATGCCTCCAAAGTCTAGGACAACACGCAATATGAGTGTCGTGCCTTCACAAGCAGAATCTAGGCCAACAACGCCTTACCAACAGCAGCTCAACCAGGTGAAGGGTGCCAATGGAATGGGGGCTGGACCCCAACCCCCTTCAAGAATCCCCGCAGACAATGCCAACACCTTCATTAAGGTGTTGCAAGCCTTACAGCACTCGCAATAGCAAATAATGAAAGAAATTCGTCAGCTGAAAACAGACAGAACGAAGGAAAAATGAAGTCAGCATGATCCAAAACATCCAGCAAACAAAGAGGAGACACTAGCAGGAGGTGTCTCACAGAATGCGAATCAGCGTTTTATTACTATGGCTGAGGTAACGGCTCTCCTGGAGCAGGAGAGAGCCAAAGGACCTAAGGAGAGATTCTATACACGAAGGCCCCCATACCCATTAAAGGTGCTCAGTAAACCATACCCTAAGAGGTACGAGCCGTGAACTTTTGCGCAGTATGATGGTAGGAAGGGAAGTGATGTTGAGCACATGAGCAAGTTCATTGATACGCTTAGCCCTTACATCGCAAACATAGATTTATGTCTTCAAGAATTTTCTAAATCACTATGTAACCGGGCTTACACTTGGTACATTGGCTTAAAGCCAGGATTGAACACAACATGGGATGACATGGTGGATGTATTTTGTACTAAATATTTCCACGGAGAAGAAACGGTAACACTTGCGACTCTGCAAGCAACCAAGCAGAGGAATGGCGAAGACTTGATGGAGTACATCAAGAGATTCAAGTACATAGCACTTGACTGCTATGACCATTGCGAAGAAAGGACACTGGTAGAGATATGTATGACGGACATGATTAGGGAATACAAGGCAGTCCTGAAGAACTTAGAAATCTCCCAGTTTGCACAGTTGCTGCAAAAAGCAAGAAAAATTGCCCAGTCCGTAAAACCAAGCACGGAATAGAGAAGCGCTCTGCAAGCCATGACAGTGTCCAGTGGTGAGCGGAGAAGGAAAACCGAGGGGAGAGAATACGATACTCCCCCGCCAATACCATGCACTTCAAAATAGCTAGACGTACTGCTAAACAAGTGGATAGCAGATGGAGTTTTCAAACCTAATTAGGTTGCTAAGGAGCCCACAGAGGAGGAACGGAGGGACCCACGTTTTTGTCGTTTACACAATTACGTGCAACATCCTACCGCAGAATGTTGGGCACTCCGCAGACTAGTCCATCGCAAGATCAAAGAAGGGACTCTAGAACTGTCCCAGCAGGAAGTCCAAAGAAACCCACTACCGAATCACAAAGGGAAAGGTGTAGCGGCGGTGGTAATCTGCGCGGACCCAGGAGAAGATGAAGAAGAAAATTTAGCCTTGCCTGCGGCGGCCAATACCACTCTACAACAGAGCTTCAAGTTCAAAAATCTGTTCGACCAATTAGGACTCACAACAAAGGAGAGAAAAGTAGCCACGGAGGCTTTGGTGAGCATCGCCTTTGGTGCAAGAGTAGAATGTCTGTCGGCGGAAGTCCCAGACGACAGGGCTCTCTTACAAGAGTCAACTGAAATCACTTTTAGTGATGAAAATATAGAGGTGGGATACCCAGATCACAGGAGACCCCTATACTTAGCGGCGTCCATAAATCAGATCCCCATAAAGAGAGCCTTGGTAGATACAGATGCTTCTGTGAATCTCATTCCGGTAAGCACTTTACAAGTAGCAGGAATTTCAAGAAGAAGGATTCAGAGGTGCCCAATGGAAGTGATAGGGTTCGGCGGAATGGGAGAGTACACTGCAGGCCACATTCAACTGTGGTTGAAAGTGGGCCTCATAGCTTCTTTAGCTGGGTTCCACGTAGTGAAAACAAAAGTATCCTACCACGTGCTTTTGGGAAGACCATGGTTGCACAAACACTGATTGGTCCCATCCACCTATCATAAGTGCGTGAAAGGAAGGATGAATGGAAAGATGATACGCATAGCTGCAAACCCCTCACCGTTTGAGCAGGCAAAGGCCCATTTAGTAGAAATTATGTTCTATGATCAATAAGCTCCATCTGGGGAAGTCTCAGTATCAAAGCCACAAGGTACCTTCGTGCCTAAATGGGAAGATATCCAAGATGACCCAGAGCTCGATCTAAGGGAATTATTGGCAAGAAAGAGGAAAAGGAAAGAAGCGCCCGCCGCAAGATCGGATGATACAACCCAATGTGTCAAGTTTCAAGAACCTAATGGCAGGATTGTATACAAATTATGAAGGCGCGTGGGGCCCACGATTGAAACACAGACAGGTCCCACCCAGGAATGACAGCACGAGAATTTGGCATGTTGCGTGGTTCAAGAAAGTTCAGAGGAAGAAAATAACAACAAAGAGAGCAAAAGAGTTGTGGCAGAAAAAGAAGTACAGGTTACGGCAAAAGAAGAAATAGAGGAAGTTGACCTGGGATCTGCTTTGCAAGAACCAAGACCCATCTCAATTAGTGCAAGTCTGACAGAAAAAGAAAAATTAGAACTGGTACTGCTGTTGAAAGAATTCAAAGATGTCTTCGCATGAGACTACAATGAAATGCCAGGGTTAGACCCTAGGCTAGTTGTGCATACACTAAATGTGGACCCAGAGGCCAGGCCAGTGGCCTAGCTTGCCAAGGTATTTCACACGAAAATAGAAGGGCAAATAGTCAAAGAGGTGCAGAAATTGCTAGCCACAAGATTCATCAATCCTATTCAACACCCCCGTTGGCTATCCAACATAGTGCCAGTAAAGAAGAAGAACGGTCAGATAAAGTGTTGTGTAGACTTCAGAAATCTCAACAAAGTCTGTCCAAAGGACGAGTTCCCATTGCCAAATATGGATTTACTTATAGATTCTGCGGCAGGAAGTGCCATGTTCTCATTCATGGATGGTTTCAGTGGGTACAACCAGATCAGAATGGCGCCAAGGGATGCGGAGAAAACTGCTTTCAGAACACCCATGAGAAATTTCTACTACACTGTGATGCCCTTCGGGTTGAAAAACACAGGTGCAACTTATCAACGAGCAATGACGGCCATATTTCACAATATGATGCATTAGGAGTTAGAAGACTATGTGGACGACATAGTGGTTAAGTCAAAGAGGAGAGAAGAGCACTTCCATGTGTTAAAAAGGGTGTTCGAAAGGGTGTTTGGCTATTGTGTATGCCTCATAGAGATTACGCCATTATTTCTTAGCCTACGAAGTATAGCTGATGACCAAGTCCCATGCCATTAAAGTTTTGTTACAGCAACCAATCCTCTCTGGCAGGATATCCCAGTGGTTATTACAATTGTCATAGTACGACTTAAGAATGGGAGCGTCTAGGGCAGTGAAAAGCCAGGCTATAGCAGACTTATTGGCACAGTTTCCAGGGAAAGAAGAATTCCCGCTGGGCGATGAAGTTCTAGGGGAAGTAGCCATGGCAGAAGAGATCAGAGAACAATGGGTAATGAAGTTTGATGGGTCTTCTACTGTCCAGTTTGGAAGAGTGGGAGTAGTTTTGTACCATGAAGAAGACAAAGCAGTAGCACTATCATTCAAGCTAGAATTCCCTTGTTCAAACAACATGGCAGAATACGAAGCATACCTAACTGGGCTAGTCACAGCTCTTG
Source organism: Quercus suber (assembly GCF_002906115.3). Classification (NCBI taxonomy): domain Eukaryota; kingdom Viridiplantae; phylum Streptophyta; class Magnoliopsida; order Fagales; family Fagaceae; genus Quercus; species Quercus suber. The sequence continues at coordinate 2,086,350 of NW_027069468.1, read as the reverse complement.
AAATGGGAGTTAAGCATTTGAGAGTATTGGGTGATTCAAACTTAGTGGTTTGCCAGACCAAAGGGAGTTTCTCCCTAAAAGAACCAAGCCTAACCCAGTACTGAGCAATGGCCCAGAAAATGGAAGAAAAGTTTTTAACTTTTGAAATAGAACGTGCTCCAAGGAACAAGAATCGGTTTGCCGATGCGTTGGCCGCAGTAGGTTTGCAAATAGTTTTTGAAGGGGGTAGCACCAGAGTAGAGGTCAGCAAGAGAGAAGAATCCATAATTGAGATGTTGAAGGAAAGGTTCCAGGAGGAACACTGCGAAGGGGATTGGCGGATACCCATAAGGGAAGCTTGATGGGGGAAGAAGAAGCCATGGAGCTAAAAATACTTAAAAACTACACCCTGGTGAGGGGAGAACTGTACCATAGGATGCCGGGTGGAGTCTTGTCCAGATGTGTGGGGCAAAAGGAGGCCCAGAGAAAGTTGAAAGAAGTACATGACAAGACTTGCGGATCCTACAGGGAGGTCAGCCTTTACCACAGACTTCAAAGGGCAGGATTTTATTGGCCAAACATGGGTAAAGATGCAGACCAAGTCCAAACCCAGTATGGAAACTGCCAACTTGTGGCAGACAGGGAGGAAAGTTACGCTGTATTCATCAGCGAAGACTGGAGAAGCCATCCTGCCACAAAAGTACAGTGAAAAATATAAGCTTAAGAGGTTGGCAACGCGTTATTTTTTGCATAATATGGTTATTTTCAAAAAAGGGTATGATGGAGATCCCTTGAGGTGTTTGGGCCCTGAAGAAGCAAGAGAAATGGTGAAAGAAGCGCACTCAAGAGAGTGTGGGGAGCACCAAGGAAAGAAAAGACTTTACAGATGCCTGCTGCAAATGGACTACTACTAGCCTACCAGGAAAAAGGATACGGCAGAATTTGTGAAAAGGTGCCACAATTGCCAAGTACAGACCAATTTGATTCACACTCATCCGCAGAATTTGCATAGCATGGTCACACCATGGCCCTTCCACACTGGGGGCTTAACTTGGTTGGACCGGTGAATTCACCGTCACGAGGATACATATGGATACTAGTGGCTACAGAATATTTTACTAAGTGGGCAGAGGCAGTACCACTTCGTAAAACCATAGGAGGAGCAGTGGCAAACTTTATCAAGGAAAACATAATTGTAAGGTTTGGAGTTCCCTACAGGATCATCAGTAACAATAGCACACCTTTTGTCAACAGTGATGTGAGGAAAATGCTAGAGTTCTACCAAGTCAAGCATCACCGATCATCACCTTATTACCCTCAAGGAAATGGGCAAGCAAAGGCAACAAAAAAGACTCTCATAAAGATTATCAGTAAAATGAGCCAAGAGTATACATGAGGATGGGCAATGCACCTGCCAGACGCTCTTTGGGCCTATAAAAGTTCACCTAAGTCAGCCACGGGTTTTTCACCTTTTTCCTTGATCTACGGAACTGAAGTGGTGAACCCAGCAGAGAAAATGACCCCATCCCTGAAAGTCATGCAGATGCAAGAAAAAGAGAAAGAAGAAGAAGTCTTTGCGACAGAAAGGTGCGAAGACCTGGAAGGACTTAATGAAAAAAGAGAAAAAGCCCAAGAACACAGCCGCAGATACAGGCAAAAAATGATTGAGGCCTACGGCAGGATGACTAAAGAGAGAGTATTCGTGGAAGGACAACTTGTTCTAAAAGTGGTAGACTATGTTAGGAGAGGCCTGGTAGGACCATCGAAGTTTGCACCAAAGTGGGAAGGACCCCTTGTGATAAGAGAGGCACATCCAATTGGATATTACCATTTGACTCCAATGGATGACAGAGACTTAATGGATCCCATCAATGGGAAATGATTGAAACGCTACTACGCCTAAGGAGAAAAGTCATGTGATTATCTCTTTCTTTTGTTTTGTTGAAAAAAAAAAAACTCTTATGTTTCCTTTTACCTTTTTTTTTCCATCTTTCAAGTGACTATGTCACAAGACAAAAAAATTTTGTAACTTGCTTTCATGAGGATGCAATGAAAAGCATGAAGTATTATCATCATATGTCATAACAAAAGCAAAAACAATAGCAAAGTGTAGCATCATAAGTTACAAACCCAAACTGTAGCAAACTAGCCCAAATAAGTACTATAGGAAATATAATGTACTAAATAGAATAATAAGGTGAAGGAAACAACAAAACAAAGAAGAAACTACATCATCATCAATGAAGTCCAGAAATGAATGGTTGATCTCCAAAACGACTGGACTCGACTATGCTAGAAAGAAGGTGCTCGCGACGGCCCTCCAAGTCTGCCATTTCCTTTCTCAGAATCTTAAGGCGTGAGTCAATACCATCAACAGTAGGCTGGACTCTCCTCATGAAAACGGCCCGGGCAATCTCTCAAAGGTAGTCCAAGATAAACTCCACAGCAAAACCAACACTAACAAGCTCCTGCACCGCAGCCTTCCACTACAGGATCCTCTCGGTGGAGACAGTGTCAACAAAATTGTGCTCAATATCGTTCAGCACACTCCCCAACATCCTCAAGAAATGCTCTCTAGCGGAGCGACCAAGTCAGAATCCCTGCATGAAGTCCCCACGGTTGCTGTAGATCATCACCAATTGAGAAGCGCAGACCTCAGGGATTCTAAAGCCATGGAAATCTATATAAGGAGGTCTGAAGCCCCAGAAATCCGCAGGTCCAAGATCATTGATTTCAGGCTAGTCAAAGTGTGCAAAAAATGCTGCAGCCTCACTCACAGGATCTGGAATGGTGGTGGAACTACTGCCTACTTCAAACTGAGAAGGCACAGTAAGAGGTGGACTTGTCAAAAAGGCACAAGGCATGAAATGAGAAACCTTGATAATAATAAAAATAAAAAATAAAAAATAAAAATAAAAAAGGAGGTAGACCCACGGGGAAGAAGTGAAGAAAGAAAAAAAAAAGGGAAAAGAAAGTTTACCAAAGCTAGCAATAATGGAGGCTGTGGGGAAGACAGAGGCAGGAACAGAAGGGATGGCAGAAACAGATGCTGTAAATATGGCAGAAATTGGTACAAAAGATGTGGCAGGAATGGATGCTGTGGGCGCAGCAGGAGTAGTTACTGCAGACACCGCTACGTCTGTTGCAATTTCTAGCCCCTCAAAGGTCTCTGCAAACAGAGAAATAGACATGCAAATGGAAAAATGGAAGAGTGTACTTAGCGAAAGAAGAAAGGAGGAAAGAAAGCACATACCCATGAATTCAGTCTCAGGTGGAGCAAGCTCCTCTTTCTCGGATTTAGAAATCCTCCTCCCCAGGACGGGCTCATCCTCAGGATCCTCGAGGATTTCCTCAAACTCCTCTGAGGACAAATCAGCATGAGGGCCACGTGTGGCAAAAAGGGGAATGGAGGAATGAGTAACTACCAGAGAGGAACTGTCCTTCACAGCCTGAGAAAGAGTAGCGAAGAGGTCACCGGTAGAAATGACAAGAGGTGTAATAGGAGTAGCCTCGATCTGAGTAGCAACAGGAAGGGTGGCTCTCCTTTGAATAGAGGATGTCACGGCAGGAGTAGGGGTGACCTCACTAACCTTCCCAATATGAGTACCCTCATCTATGAGTACCAGTCCAGTGGGAGAGGTAGTTGCCTCAACAGGAACTCCATGTGTAGCTGCAGAAGGGGCAAGTGTTGCAAACTCAACCCCACCAAAAAGGCCCTCAATAGGTGTGCCCATGGGGGCAGAAAGCTCCTCGGCAGTATGGCGATATATAGAAAGAGGCTCAAGCTCATCCTAAAAGACAAAAAGGAGGTATGAAGATCAAAGTAACTTTTGGGCGAATGAGGTAACCAAAAGCATGTAGCAGACTGAACACATGCGAATATATAAAAAAGAAAAAGAAGAGAGAAGGAGAAAGAGTAAATGTACCTCCGATTCAGGTTCCTCGAGCATAATGAGACGGGTGGCTGACGTATCCTCCTTGTACTTAGACTGCAAAGGAAAAGGGAGATAAGAGACAGAGTCAAAGAAAGAAGTCAACAAGCATGTCAGAATTCAGGAAAAGTCGAAAAAAGAAGAAGTATATATGTGTACTTGAAAGACAGAGCAAAGAAAAAAGTTTTTAAAGTGACGTACTCTCCACTGAACGGCAGGCGCAGGATGGGGAGTTGTCTTCCTCTTACTGCCTCGTGTTCTGCTGGCAGGAGTAGCACTTATGGAATGCTGAGGAGTGGCAGACTTGGGCTTGCTGGCAAATTTAAGTTTGGCAGGAACTTTCTTGGCTGGTGTAGGAATATTTATCACTTTAACCTTCTTTTCCCAACCTGGAGGGTAATCACCTGTGTGTCAATACCATCCCTTCTTCTCCTCATCCCATTCAAAGTTGGCGGACCAGTTCTGTTTCCTGGCATATGCCAACACAGACTTGGAAGGAAGGAGCAACTGAGGATTGGGAGAGACAACCATGCTAAGTCCTCAGGAGGTATGAGAGAGAAACCGCAACTACCAGCCAACTCTTACTCAAACGAGGTCATTACAGCCTGCCAGTATCCATGCATAGCAGGGGTGCAAAGGCCCTCTCTCAGCGAGCCAAAAACTGTGACTGCACTAAAATGCCATCTCCAAAAATCAAAAGCAGTGTGTCGCAGAAAATGTCTAATTGAAGTAGGAGACTCTGCGAGGAAGGAAAGGTCATCAGAAATGTCCTAATCCAGCCCAAATTGCCTCCTTACCCAGTTGGCAGGATAATGGACAAACCTGACACCTTCATCGGCCAAATAGGGCAACCATCCGACGTTGGTGGTTGCCAAATAGGTGATACCCATCTCATCAAAACCGGCTAAAGGGGTAGTAGTACCAACAGTATCAACAAATGAACCCATAGCAGAATCAACGCATGTATAACCCGAACTCAAATGTCTATAAGCTCTCCAGGAGAAACCAACACCTTCGTCAAAGGACTCAACAATGGAATAATCAACAAGCTTCAAACCAAACCAACGAAAAGCCAGAGAAAAATCAGGCTCAAATCTGCCGCAGAAGTCAGTAATTACCTGCGGGCAGGAATGGTACTTCTCTTTAGCAAAGCAGATGGGCCTACACTTTGCCAAGTATTGGGCATAACGCTCGAATAACAACTGCTGCAAGATGGTGCTATAAACAGAGGAAGTGACTATGTGACAAGAGCCAGCTTGACTCTCGTCACTCCGCAGAATATCTAGTTGGACATACAGATGCCCCAAGAACATAGGGGCCAGCGGCAGACTCACCCTAGCAAATATTTTTATGGCCAAACAAAAAAACAAAGGCTCTATGGCATAATGGGGTGGGACCCAAAGACAAACCTGCAAAGCCAAAAAGTAACGAAAGCCGCACGGCGAGCAATAGCAAAAAATTTGGAAGAAGAACTAACCCAATACGATAACTTAGCATTTTCGGTCATCCTTTTCTTCAACTCAACTTCAATGGCCTCTTCTTCTGGAGAAAGTTCTATGGTGGCAGGATCAACATCGCCGAAAGCTGGCAAAAGTAACTTATTAGCCACGTCCTCAAGAGTAATGGTGAGTTCGCCGCAGGAAAATAAGAATGTGTGGGTAGTGGCGCACCACCGGCGAACCAAATGGCGAAGGTTGTAGAGGTCTCGAAAATTGGATAGACTTCGAGATAAGACAATGGCCTTCAGAACACCGGCCCGCTGAAGCAAACCCATAAAACCCGTATCAAATAACTCGCTATCAACCCACTCCTTCTAACCCGAGGCAGTACCTGACCCAAATTCGAAAAGGATAGGCATAAGGAGCACAACGCCTTGACGAATGACTAGATCGGAGATAGAGGAAGACACCAGGGCCCAAGAAAAATTGGGGTTTCGCCGGGAAAGAGTGAGCCACACGCGGCCCGGCGGCGGCGACACATAGTCACCAGGAATCTTGGGGAAGTGAGGACTGACATTATACCAAGGATCGATCAGAGGGGCGCATTCACTATCTGGGTCACGCAGTGCCTCTTCCTCATCAGAGTGGTCTGATTCGAAGTGCACGGCCTCTTCGCCTACCTCTTGTTTGGCAGGAGGTTCGAAAACGGCCTCTTTCCCTTTACGGCGGGAAGAGGCTTAGGTTTTCACTGGTGCCATAGTGAAAGGGCTTGTTCGGAGTAAAATGGGTATGGGTGTTCGAAAAGAAGAAAACAGTGAAGGAAGGAAAACATGTAGGATATTTTGGAATAGAAGGAGTTTATGTCTGTGTTGAAAAGGGACTCTCTTCTTAAATACCTGAGTTATTAATGCTAGCATGAAGGGAGGCGACTGGTCAGCCATAAAGAAAAGAATGAAATTAATGAGGCGGCGGTTATGTCTTAAAGCAACAACCATTTTGGGAAATTTGAAGAGTCACTACTGTTCACGGCAGGAAAAGAAATATATATATGAGAAGGAGTCCATAGTTTAAAAAGCCCGCAAAGGAAAAGAAAGAAGGAAAGCGAAAGGGACAAGAAGGTCTTTTATTCACATATGAACCGCAGGAACGCTCCATATGTTCAGGGGGCTAAATGTTGAGGGTCATTTTTGTAAAACACAAATAGAAGGAAGGAGGCCTAACCCAGCAATGCAGGTAGCAAATAGAAGTGGCAGGCATATAATAAAACCATTATGCCTAAGCGGTAGGAATAATGGGTCACAGGTCCATAAAATAAATAAATGGGCCTTGAGGAAGCAAATGGGCTCAAAAGGCCCGGAAAGAGAGAATAACAAACTCATGGGCAGTGTATGATGTGAAAAAGTAAGAATGAGCCGCAGTAGGCTCAAAGTAATTTATGCAAAGAGAGTAGGGGATTGTTGGTAGGTTTACAAACCCCAAGGATGAGTATGAAGTAATTGAGTCGAGGAAGCCCAATGAAGTAAGTAAAAGCCCATGGGAACACAAAGTTAGGAAAAGGGACGAGAAAGCCCAAAATAAGTAAATGGATCGAGGATGCCCAAGGGAAAACAAAAGGGACACAGGAGCCCCTAATTAAGAAAGCCCATGGCCATCCAAAGCCATTTGGGGAAGAGAGTAAACGACAGGTCTAAAAGAGGCCCAACAGGATCAAGTCATTGCAACAGGAATGACAAAATAGTATGGCAGGACATAATAGCAATTAAGAAATGAGCTGAGAGAAACGTGAAGCCCAGTCCCTAAAGGAATAGTGAACTCTAAAACAGCCCACATGAAAGAACGAAGAAGTGCGGCAGACTGTGTAAACAAGGCTCCAGACCGCGGCAAATGCATGGGCAGCAGGTAGATTTTGGATATACATGAAAGGGTAGCATGCGCAAGGCCCAGGTACCACCAGTCTGTACCCAGCCAATATGGGATGTTATGGGGTCATGGGTCAGAGGTAAGAGGTAAGGGGGTATGGTTTGGTGGTGGGAAGAGGGGAAAGGACCTATTCTGTGGCTCTTGCCCAAGCCCTTTTGGGAGGTATGTCCTGCTGAGATGACAGACCACCCAAAAGAGGCAAGGTTGAGGGGGGAATCGTTAGGTGCATGCCATAAGGGTGAGAGAGAGAAAACACTTACACCGTGGCAGGAAAGAGTGCCACGGCGAAATAACAAATGAAACAAACCTGCCTCCGTCTGGCAAGGGTGAGTGGCACACAGATAAACCCTTTGGTGGTCAGCAAGTACGCCCAGGCCAGACAAAGGTGGTTAAGGGGCAAAGTGGTAAAATATGGTCACGGCAGGCATTATAAAAGGACCCTTGCCGTGCCCTGAAAAAAGGATCGAAAAACAGAGTATATCACGAAGTAAAAAAGAAAAAAAAAAGGGAAAAACAAGGGAAAGAAAAAAGATAAGAGAGAAAACAGAAAACAAAGAAAGACAATATAATGGGCATGCACCAGTAGGTCGATTTCCCTCTCTCCCCCTCAAAATCCCACTCTCTTTGAGACAAGTAAAACAAAAAGAAGATTCCTTTAGGCACTAACCATTTAGGTCTGGTTCCCTCAAAGTTATTAATCCCCACGGCAGGATCTTTTCCTGGAATATTAGTTGCATTGAGAGGAGGCGTTCTTCCTCTTTGGTCTTTGCCTCTACGGACTCAAACTTGACTTCATATTTATTTTTCGATTAACTCATATTATCACTTAATCCTTCACTTTCTTTGTAAAAATCATTGTTATCACTATGATTATGTCTCATAAATAGGGATTACTTGGCCATTTTCTGTTAAAATAGTCAGAATACTCTGTTTTTGTTATTATTATTATATCTACCTAGCATAACTCATCTGAAACAGTTCTTGAACAGTTTTAGACCCCTTAACCCAACCAGATTAACCTAGTTAATTAGCCAAGTGATTAACTTAGTCAAATTATGCAAGTCTAGGTTATCACAAACACACAATCATATCAAGAATATAAAGTAGCAGAAAAGTAAATAACACGATGATATGATAACTTAGGAAACCACACAGTAAAAACCTAGGGAGGATTTGACCTAGCTATCCTTAAGGTAAACTTGAATCCACTATCTTGAAAAAATCGAAGTTCATACAAAAGGACTTACAAGCTCCCCGCTTGACTTCCTAATGCTACCTACCAGTAGAACTTACTGACACGACCACGTGCAAGCTCCGAATCCACGGACTCCTTCTTTCTTGGATTCTCCACAAGATACAAGCACCCACGCTTGTTATTCTTTAAGCTCCAATGGCAGCAACTGAGTTGATCATCAAGATGTTGAAGTAATCTCTACCTTGAAAACCCTAAGTTTATGTGAAGGAAAGCTCATCAATGATCTCACAAGAGATTCACACAAACCACAAAGTATGAGCAACAATACAACCAGAGCAACTCTCAAAAATGTGGCTAGGGTTTTGCCTTATATACCTAGGGCAAAAACATAAAATCCTAAACGTTTAATGAGATAGGGCTGAATTGGAAATTCTGCAAAAAAAACATTCTGGCCAACTTTCGATCGATCGAGTCTAACTTTCGATCGATCGAGCCAGGTCGAAATGCACCAATGCATCTGCAGCCTCTCAATTCCAACTTTACATAAATTAAAAAACTTTGAGCAAGCCTAAACAAGACTAAACATATTGTTTTGATCATGGTTTGCCAACATTACACATTAGAGTTCTAAATACATAAATTCCTAAATCTTTAGAACCTAACAGTTCTGTCTGCTGTAAGCACACTCTTGGCAGACGAGGCATAGTTTGTGCACAAGCCGACCCAAGTTGAGTTACAATTGGACCGGTCTTGACTCCCTTACTCAGAAAATCTTCAGGCCCATTACTGCAGGAGGCAACCCAACCCAACGCATAACGCAAAATAGGCCCCTACAAGTGTCATCAATTCTTTTAAGAGTAATGTTATAGTCACAAACTTTTCTACAATATTTTTACAAACTATTGAGGTAACAAATTCTTATTAGTTTGCACACTTACATCAATTTTTATTTACCAATAATCACTTACCACATTACCAATTTGTAAAAATTTTGTAACTTTAGCATTTTCCACCTTCCACAAGCCATAAAAAATTTAATAGATTAAATTTAAAATAAAATATATAAGTCCAAAAAAATTAGCTCAACAACAAAAATTACCAATAGTAAAGTTTAAAAAAAAAAAATTAAGCCCAATCAACTTATTTTACTCAAAACAAACAACCTGGTCCTTTAAAAAGTTTTAAACAAAATAATTCTTTCCTTATCCAGCATTCATGCAACAGATACCAAAAAAAAATTCTCAATGGTTAAGTAGTAGAGTCAAAGGCCAAAGCCACTGCACACAACAAGCAACAAAACCGGCCCCTAACTCCAAGTCTTGACTCCGTCCCTAGTTGAAACTATCTCTAATAAAAGGTTGCACATGACCATCAATAAAAATAAATAAATAAAATTGTTAGTAAATTTTACACAAAAATGGTGTCATTATATGCACTTAAGGGAGGCACAAGTTACCAGCATTGTTATTAATATCGTTTCGGACCCCGTTTCGGTTTGTCCAGTGGAATGGAATATTTCGGTACCGGCCGATTTCGGCGTATAGTTTCAGGGTGTTTCGGGGTTCTTAAAAAATAATTTATATATATTCTTGTTGAACATAAAATTGTCAATTCTAATAAATAAATAACTAAATATCAAATAATACAAATCATTTAGTCTTAACTCTTAAGTCTTAAATATCAATATAACATCAATTTAACATCACACAATAAGAAGATTTACAAGACAATAACTAAATATCAAAAAATACAAGATTTACTCCTCCTCCTCATCATCATCCATGAGAGAAGGATCAAATTCATCATCAAAAGAACTCCCAAGAACTACCAGCACCCATTGGACCTTTACTCTTTTTTTCTTTTTCTTTTTTTTTTTTCTTTTTTTTTTTTAAATAATAGGCCAAATCCGGTACCGGCCGAAATTTGCATCTTGGCCGAAATTGGCCACAATTGACCGGAATGACCGGAATGGCCCGAAACGGCCCGAAATTTGACCCAAGGTGGAACGTGGGGTATTCCGGTACCGGTTTGCATACCAGTACGAAAAATTCTGACCGTTCCGGCCGGAACAGAACGGAATCAATAATAATGGTTACCAGAACGATTGTATTGACCACATTTGTAAACATGGGGTAAGAAATTGATAATTTTAAAACTTTAGGTACCAAATTAACAACTCATGCAAATTTTGAGGGACTAAATTGTATTTTAGCCACAAAATATATATTTTTTAAAAATGTGGGAATACGTTAGATGAATGAGAAATAGACACTTGTTGAATTTTCATTCACAACCCCAAAAAAAAGTGGTGTGTCTTGATGTTTGTAATGGTTAAGATTCTCCATGGAAACATCTCAAATCCTAAGCGTGTGATAGTGATCGAACCAAGAGGATGAAGCCACAAAACTGATAGGCATGACTCATGAGCATGACCAAGAAGACCTTTCCTACTTGTTACACCAAATCCTTGTTCAGTCCATATTTACAAGAAATGTCTTGATTACATGCTGTTGGAGGGACTTAATGCTCTCTTGATTACTGTAGCACTTCTGCATTTATGCACAATTTTACACCTACTGATATGTGTGTTTTTTTGGTTAAAATTTGTAAAATGAACTACTTTTTGTATTTTGCAAGATTTTGCAACCACTGATGTGGTTACTCTTAGGGTACCACAAATTGCTTCAAATTTACTTTCAGTGCATAAGCTTTGTTTGCAAAATAATGCCTTTTGTTATTTTGATGCTTATCAGTTCTCAATTCAGGATTTACCTACGGGAAAGTCCTATACAAGGGGTTGAGTAAAGATGGGGTCTATCCTATACCACCATTTGCTTCTAATTGATCTTCATCTACATCCTCTTTCAATTCCAAGTGTTTTGCTACTGTTTCTGCTCAAGCTTTGCTTTAGCACCAAAGACTTGGGCATCCTTGTTCCAAGATTTTACATTCTACCTTAAATGATGTACCTTCTGTTACCATTTCTTCTTCTAGCGACATTTGTCTCACAATGTGTTTCTTGTATAAGTGCTAAGATGCACAGATCTTCTTTTCCAAAACATGTATCTAGTACTACTTTTCCTTTGGAATTAACTCACTTTGATGTTTGGGGTCCTACTCCTTTTGTTTTTGTGCTTGATCACAGGTTTTATGTGATATTTGTTGATGATTTTACTCGTTTTACATGGTTGTTTTTGCTTAAACAGAAATCTAATGCCTTTAGTGTGTTTGTTCATTTTAAGTCTCTTGTTGAGAATCAGTTTAATACCAAAATCAAAACTTTAAGGACTGATGGTGGTGGTGAATTTGTTAAATGAGCAATTTAACAAATGAGTAATTTTGATCTGTTTTACTTGTTTTACAGAATTAAGCCAAGCATGATAGCAAAGATGGAAAAGTTTTCCGCACGATTAGTAGCTCCTAGAATGCTGGAGCTGATGAAAGTCATTGGTGTGCTGTGTCATGTAATCAAGACATTTCTTGTAAATATGTACCGAACAAGGACTCGATGTAACAAGCAGGAAAGGTCTTCTTGGTCATGCTCATGAGTCATGCCTATTAGTTCTGTGGCTTCAGCCTCTTGGTTCGATCACTATCACACGCTTAGGATTTGAGATGTTTCCATGGAGAATCTTAACCATTACAAACATCAAGACACACCACTTTTTCTTTTTTTGGTTGTGAATGAAAATTCCACAAGTGTCTATTTCTCATTCAGCTAACGTATTCCCACACACTTAGGATTTGAGATGTTTATTTTTATTGATGGTCATGTGCAACTGTGCAAGTTTTTTTTTTTTAGAGATAGTTTCAACCGAGGACAGAGTCAGGACTTGGAGTTAGGGGGCGGCTTTGCTGCTCACTGTGTGCGGCAGCTCTGGCCTCTAACTCTACTGCTTAATCATTGAGAATTTTTTTTGGTGTCTTTGTTGTGTGCGTGCTGGATAAGGAAAAAATTATTTTGTTTAAAACTTTTTAGAGGGCTAGGTTGTTTGTTTTGTGTAAAATCAGTCAATGGGGCTTAATTTTTTTTTTTTAATTTTATTATTGGTAATTTTTGTTGTTGAGCTAATTTTTTTGGGCTTATATATTTTATTTTAAATTTAAACTATTAATTTTTTGTGGCCTTTAAAAGGTGGAAAATGCTAAAGGTACAAAATTTTTACAAATTAAAAGGTCTTTAATTGATTTTTTTTGCCACAAAGATCTTTAATTGATTTTTTTTAATTAAAATTTTTTTATAATATTTGACAAATAACAGTGATTTTTTTTTTTTTTTTTGAGGGGGAAATCATAGATCAATAGATTAATTTGCCACAAAGATCTTTAATTGATTTTTTTTAATTAAAATTTTTTTATAATATTTGACAAATAACAGTGATTTTTTTTTTTTTTTTTGAGGGGGAAATCATAGATCAATAGATTAAGAAAAACTGGCTAAATTAGCCTTAAATACAGAAACAAATTGTGGTGGAACATATTTTCGATGAATCAAAATAATTCAAATAATGAAAATCTTCAAATAGAGGCAGATCTAAATTTCCTAGGCATCTAAAGACTAAGCCTTTTTGTTGAAACCACAGAGAGAAAATACATCAGATCTTTAAGCCAAGCCAGAAATATGATTGCTGAATTAACAAATATAGTACATTAAAGACATGATTGCTGAATTACACAAATTATTTGCTCCAATATAATGTATCATAAACTTGACAAACTATGCTGGCTACCTTCATAATAAGTCATCAACCTTGTGCACCTGTGGTAAAGGAAGATAAATTTCAATGAATTAGAATAATAAGCTTTGAATTTCTAAAAATGACGTAGTAGTGACTTGTGACTAAGCTGTTCCCCTACAATTTAAAAGATATTCATTAAGCCATTACCTACAAGGCTACAATTTAATTGGTAAATTAAGCATCAATTTTTTTTTTAACACCTTTAAGAAATTTTAAAATGCAATAAAGTTAATTTGTGGAATTATGAAATCCAAACTCATTTGATATTTACTAAATTACACCAACCTTCGTTAAAGTTTTATGAAATGACACTCCCCTTCTTATTTTTTATGAAATGACATATGACACTCATTCCTTAATGTTTATATAAATGTAATAGTTAATACATATCTCAAGGGTGGGGAGTACTATCATTTTTTCCAAGTTTGAATAAGAATATATTTTTAAAATGAAATATTCTATTAGTGAAATCATAGTTTGAGAGGCATGGACTTAGCTGTTGCATTTATATAAATCTCAAGTGAAGAGTGTCATTACGATAAACGTCAATGGAGGGTGGTGTACTTTACCCTTTAATATTTATGGAATTAGCAATCCATTTAGTTAGAAGATATCATACATATCTATCATAAAAAATACCTAATACTTAAATATATAGTTCTATATACAAACACAATCTAGATTTTCTTACCAAAACTTAATATTAGTTCAAATGTAAATTTCAATGAAATTTTTTTTTACCATGTTCTTAAAAATTGTTTGTTAATATCTTTAGTTGAAAAATGTAAATGTGAAATAAATTTATTGCATCACAATAACAAAAATTAATTTAATGAATCAATCAAGAATGAACTATGCATACATTTTTTTTTTTATACAAGATAGAATTTCTACTCTAGTCTAATCTAAGTGTATATGTGTGTGAAACTCCCTCCTGGAGACTCAAACCCTGGCCCTAACCCCCCACACCCCACAAGTATTTATACTTGTGGAGTGACCTCCGCACCAAGGGTGCGCGGTGTTACTATTTGCATACTCTTACCAAGTAACATCCTTGCAAGACATTTTGGAAAAATTACACTTTACTCCCTAAATTATATCTCCTTTTACACTTACGCCTCTAAACTATGAGAATAAACATTTATCTCCTTAAACTATGTGAATGCACACTTTACCCCATAAACTATATGTTTATTTGAGAAAGATTTTTAGCCTTAGTTAAGAATGTTATATGCATCTAATTATGTTTATTATATATATATATATATATGAGAGAGATTACATAATAATTTGGAATTTTAAACAAGCAAGATTTCTCCAATAAATTAATTAGTTAAAGTTTGTAGCATTTACATGTCTATCACAGCAATTTAGTACATGTGCCGATAATTTAAGCTTATGTCTTTTATAGGGATCTCTGTCTAGATTAATAGGGGGCGTAAGCCAATTTCTTGTGATGTCTCTTTAATTAATAATGGAAATCACCCAACTCTCTCTCTCACACACACAAAAGAGAAGAAGAGGAAGAGTAATTGGACTCATTCCCAATCCTATGTATAGTAGAATGAACTAATAAAATTTCAAGTGGCTCCAATCTTTTTAGTTTTGCAAGATGGACAGTGGCTTTCTAATTGCTATATGATTCCCTTAAACATTTGGAATGGCTTTATTAAGTTAATTAGATCATGTGGTGTGGGTGGATACATTACCAAATTCTATATATATATATATATATATATCAATAAAAAAACAAATTTACCTGTAGTGTGGACTCGTTGTCTTTGTATACTAGTTTTAAGAATGCTTTCTCGAATTTTATGAAGCTCAACTACAACAGTACTGATGTTCATCCTTTCGCTTGGAAATTCTGTGGAACAAGCAACTCCAATTCCAAGTATCAAAATCAAGCATTCTTGAATTTTGGAACTTCCATTTTGATCCTCATTTCGAGTGTTGTTTATCCTCCTTGTCTCTTCCTCTTGCCTTTCCCAAAGAAGATTAGGATCTATAATGTCAATTTTTCATTCTGACAAAGCTACTTTGACAAAGTCATGAAGGTTTAAATTATCTTGAAAAATGCTATCAGTAGGTCTCTTTCCTATGAACATCTCTAACTATAGTATTCTGTAACTATAGATGTCACTTCATTTCTCATACCATACTCTGCAATTGCATGTAACATATGTTGTAAGATAGGCAAATATTTGTACTAGAAAAAGAAGGGAAAGAAAACAAATCTCACAAATATTAAAGGTTTATTTTCAATGGCATGTAATAAGAAAAAATAAATAAAAATAAAGAGAAGTGAAAATTTGTTATGACACATTTTATCTAGGGTCAGCTTTAAGCCTAGTCCTAAGGTTCTGTATGCATAAAATTTCATAAAAGAGTCCCAAGGACCACAACAACAACAACAACAACAACAAAGCTACAAAAGATTATTTTAAAAAAGAGAAAAAAAGTGGGTTTGGTATTTTTATTTTTATTTTTCCTCACACCTCCAAGAAGGCCATTAAAATATAGGTAATAGAAATCCAATTCAATTGAAACCCAAAACTATTTCACAAAAATAAAATTTATATGAGAGTGTTGATTAAGTTAATTAATTATTATTAGTTGTACAAGAGACGTCACTAAAACCTAAATACAATAGCTGAATTAGTAATTTGCATCTCAAAAAAGCAAAAACTTTGATTTAAAAAAAAAAGTTAAATATATATTATTTGATTTGTATTTAACTATTTTAAAAATCTCACTTAAAATTATTGACTTAGGCATCAAATTGTATTTCGTCGGCCCTAATTTTATCTTCTAGATACAATACATCCATATTGAATCTATCATTTCATGCTTGAATTAATAGTAGGAAACTATGGGAAAAAGAAAGAAAATTAAATTTAAGAAATATAAAATATATTTACCTGGAGGAGTATAACCAACTGCTCCTCTAACCCCAATGGAGCTTGATTGATTAGCAAAACAATCTTGGGAAACATCATGAAGGAATCTTGCTAAGCCAAAGTCGCCTACATGTCCAATAAGGTCATCATCAAGAAGAACATTACTGGGCTTGAGGTCACAATGAACAATTGGTGTTTCACAACAATGATGAAGATAATCCAATGCACTAGCAACATCAATGGCGATATTCAATCTTTGAAGAAGACTTAACTTCCTTGGTTCCTCAATAGCCTCATTTGTTCTTGGAGTTGGATGCAACCACTCATCTAGATTGCCGTTTCCCAAGAACTCATATACCAAAGCTTTAGATAGTCAATACCTAAACATGTTGTGAGTACCTTTACAAGGTTTCGATGTCTGATGTTTCTTAGAGCCTCACACTCGGCCATGAAACTTTTGGAAGCTCCGCGACGTGAGAGGTTAAGCACCTTGACAGCAACCACATTTCTGCCTTGATCAAGAATTCCTTTATACACAGACCCAAAGCTACCCTTACCAATTAAATTAGCAAAAGAGAATCCATTGGTAGCATTTAGGAGACTTTGGTAAGATACATTCAAAAGGAAATTTATTGAATCAATTGAGGTATTTTTCTTCCTTTTTTTTCTTAAAGAGCAAAGAAGTAGAAGCAATAAAATCAAAGTTACTCCAAAAAGCCCAAAAAGTATAGAGATTATTAATTTCACAGTAAGAGTCAACTTCTTCTTTTTTGATTTGTTGTATTTGCACTTAGGAAGCTAAAACTTAGGTATGCCGCCACAGAGCTCACCATTTCCTTGAATTGAAGTTGCATTTGCGTTCTTGAATACTCCAGTTGTTGGTACCTCACCCTTGAAATGGTTGTATGATAGATTCAATAATTGTAAGAAATCAAAGCTCTCCAAAAATTTTGTAATCTTGCCAGAAAAATTATTGTTAGAAAGGTCAAAATGTTCAAGACCTCTTAATGATTCCAAAGATGAAGGAACATCCCCTTGGAAGAAGTTTCTTCTCAAGGCTAGAAACTCCAGCTTTACACAACTTGCAAGACTTGCAGGAATTTTACCAAGTAACATATTTTCAGAAATATCCAAATGTTCTATATTTTTTAAATTTCCTATTTCCATGGGAAGGACACCAGTGAATTGGTTGCCAGACAAGTCAACGTTGTTTGGTGAGAATGATAGACCCAAAACTTGTGAGGATATGTTACTCTCAACCCACCCTCTTGGTTATGATCAAAACTAACTTCTTCATTTACTAACACGGACTCCCTTGACAATGTTTACTCCTTCTCGGACGACCTCTAGTCTTCGGCTTGGGCCTAAGCCTTAGGCCCAAT
Source organism: Quercus suber (assembly GCF_002906115.3). Lineage (NCBI taxonomy): Eukaryota > Viridiplantae > Streptophyta > Magnoliopsida > Fagales > Fagaceae > Quercus > Quercus suber. The sequence goes on along the minus strand of NW_027069468.1, from coordinate 2,068,864 downwards.
ATATACATGGATAATGAGCTCGTGGGCCCAATACCCCTACAGATAGTATGAGGTTCAAGGTGATAATTTAAGTGACACTTTTCTTATTTAAATATCCATTAGATAATTTTATTTATAATATAAATTTTTGGCTAAAAAATATTGTTTTCATCTCTAAAGTTTGCATTTATTTTTTGTCCATAAAATTTTAAAAAATTTGCTTTTCACATCTATATTATTTAAAATTTTACACGTTCTCACTTAATTTTTTTTATCTCTTAACTATTGAAGAAAAAAAAAATTGTTTCTACTCCTTCAATTTTCAAAGTTTAATGATAAAAAATAAATTTCATGTAAACTTCAAATATTAAAAAATATTTTAATAAAAACTAATATTATAAAAATTCAAAATATAAAAACTTCAAATATGCAAACTTCAAATCTTTTTTATCCTTCCACTTTTCCATCCTCCCACTTTTCTATCTCCCAACCAAACGGACCTTAAAACGAAGCAAGTTTAAATTTTACTGCATTTTACCATAACATGATTCCAAAAAAAATACCACAACCTAGTTCCATTTCTATTTTACAAGAAATAATGAAAACAAAAACCAAAAAAGTGTCAATATTATTCCCAAAACAAAAACAAACAGAACTATGTTCATTATTCAATCCAAATTTCTCTTCAATACAAGATAACTTGTTATATTTTGGAAAGTTTGTAATGGGCGACAATGTTATACTTTTTGAAGTCTAGAACAAGTTATTTTGTGAGTTTGGAATAAATTAACATGTTATTTTGTTATGTTTTGTTTTGGCCAACAGGTTATGCATTTTTCATTTTTGACAAATGGTTCTGTTTTTAAAAAATTTGTAATGTAACAGTATTGTAATTTGCCACGATTATGTTGTGGCAATGGTACGTAAGAGCCAAAAAAATAACAAAAAATAATAAAATGCTGTATTATAATTTGTCGTCACTAAATATTTAATAACGGTCAAATTCCCCTGCCTTTTACCCTTTCCTCAATTTACTTCTTGAATATTAACTATCCCCAAGTTGATGTAGTAATTTTGAAGTGGGTCCGAACTTCACGCAATTTTTTGCACTGATTTTCTCTCTTCCGGTTCTATATATTTGCTTCTTATCAAGGTGCTAAAAGGCCAAATTAACCACAACCACAACAAACAGTTTATACAATTTCAAATACAACGAACCTTTTAGTTAAACAAAGATTCATGGGGCTTTCTTCACACCCGAGTTCAGCTCCACCATCCTGATCTTTCTGCATGCATACTGTTATTCTTCTCGGGTGGTTTGGCTTGTTACTCACCTCTGTGGCTGACGGGAATAATGAGACAGACCGGTTGGCGTTGCTTGAGTTCAAAGCCAAGATCACTCATGACCCTTTTGGGGTTTTGAGCTCTTGGAATGGTAGCTTCCACTTTTGTCAATGGCAAGGGATCACATGTGGTCGTCAACATGAAAGGGTCCCTGTGAGGTTTTCAAATTCGCTGAGTTTGGGGGCAACTGAAGAGGCTGAGTTTGGGCTTGAGATGAGCCTGACGGTTATCTGCTATGGTCCATTAGAGGACGGGCCCATTATCGCCAAGTCTATGGGAGAGAATCCAGTATAAATTATCAGCGGGTCCGAGGCACATGAGGGAGGTAGAGAAGCCCTTGGTATAATTGCGACACACTTCATAGAGTCTTATAAGGAAAGGATTCCGCAATCCACGCTCATGAGGATTCTGTTTGCCGCATACATTAATGGAGGATCTTCTCCATAAGGAAGGAGGCTTGTCCATCACGTTTGGGGCTCCTTAAGAGAATTTCTACAAGGAAAGACTTCGACTCCAAGTAGAAGAGGTCAACTTTCGACTACTATAAAAGCGCCAATACTCTCACAAATCAAGGTACACATAATTTACCCTCTCTAGCACTCTGGAGTTGTGAGAATACTATTGACTTAACCTTCGGAGAGTATTTGGCCGGCACCACACCGACGCTCTTTGTGAGGTTTTCTTCCTTGTATTATGCAGGTTCACGTTCAAGCGCGTAGGTATCGTGTGACTCACTGGTGAAATTCTCGGCATCATCACTAACCCTTAAGAACAATAGCTTTAATAATGAAATTCCTCCAGAAATTAGTCATTTGCGCAAATTGCAATCCTTACTACTGCAAAATAACACGTTTAGTGGCAAAATTCCAAGCAGCTTATCCAATTGCACCAACCTTACAGCCCATAATAACCTTCTCACAGGAGAAATCCCTGAAACACCTGGCCCTTTGTTAAAGCTCCGATTTTTTTATATTTACAACAATCATCTAACAGGAAGTATCTCACCTTCTTTTGGAAACTTATCGTTCCTCGAAGGGCTTGCTGTAGATCATAATAATTTGGTTGGGATTATCCCTGATTCTTTGGGCCAACTGACCAAGCTTAGATATTTTTATGCGGGTTCAAATAGGTTGTTTGGTACAATTCCCCCCCCCCCCACCCCCCCCTCAATCTTCAAACTCAAATTTAAATGTGCTTGTATTGAGCCTTAATACACTAAGAGGGAAAGTTCCTTCTTTGGAGAAGCTAAATAGAATTTCATTTTTTGCCACTACCTCTAACAATCTTGGAAATGGAGGGGCAAATGACTTGAGTTTTCTTTGTTCTTTGACAAATGCCACCTATCTGACCGTACTGGGTATAAATGACAATAACTTTGGGGGAGAGTTGCCCAAGTGCATTGGCAATTTCTCAACTACTCTTACACAATTGGTTCTAGAAAGTAATAAAATGTCTTTAAAGATTCCTACTGAATTAGGAAATTTGATCAATTTAGAGAGACTCGAAATGCAGTAGAACAAATTCTCAGGTAATATTCCCCATGAAATTGGAAAGCTTCACGAGTTACAAGTTTTGACTTTAAACACAAATCATTTCTATGGGAACATTCCATCCTCTATTGGAAATTTAACAATCTTGATACAATTGGAATTACACGAGAATAATCTTCAAGGCAACATCCCTCTTAGTCTAAGCATGTGTCAAAATCTGTTTACTTTGAATCTTGCTAATAACAATCTCAATGGTTTGATATCCTCACAAGTCATTCGTCTCTCATTCTCACTAGTTTTTCTAAATTTGGCTGCCAACCAATTTACTGGTGTCCTTCCCATGGAAATAGAAATTTTATAAATCTAGAACGATTGGATATTTCCAAAAACATGTTTTTTGGAAAAATTCCAGCAAGTCTAGGAAGCTGCATAAAGTTGGAATATCTATACATGGGAAAAAACCTCTTCCAAGGGATCATTCCTCCATCTTTAGAATCATTAAGAGGTCTTCAAATTCTAGACCTCTCTGAAAATAATTTGTCTGGTGAAATTCCAAAATTTTTGGAGGTCTTTGTCTACTTGCAATTTTTGAATCTATCTTACAACCATTTTGAGGGAGAGGTACCAACCAGCGGAGTCTTCAAAAATGTGAGTGAAACTTCGATAAAGGGAAATGGTAAGCTTTGTGGGGGTATCCCTAAGTTTCAACTTCCTATATGCAAATACAAAAAATCCAAGACGAGGAAGTTGACCCATACCTTGAAGTTGATAATCTCTATAGCTTCTGGGCTTTTTGGAGTAACTTTGTTTATGGTGCTTCTACTTTTTTATTCTTTACGAAAGAAAAAGAATGGAAGTATCTCGAGTGATTCAAGAAATTCGCTTTTGAATGTATCTTACCAAAGTCTCTTATATGCAACCGATGGATTCTCTTCTGCTAATTTAATTGGTGTGGGTAGCTTTGGGTTTGTTTATAAAGGAATTCTTAATCAGGGTAGACATGTGGTTGCTATCAAGGTCTTCAACCTTTCACGTCATGGAGCTTCCAAAAGTTTCATTGCCGAGTGTGAAGCTTTAAGAAACATCAGACATCGAAATCTTGTAAAGGTGCTCACAACGTGTTCTAGTATTGATTTTCAAGGTCATGATTTTAAAGTTTTGGTATATGAGTTCTTGGGAAATGGTAATCTAGATGAGTGGTTACATCCAACTCCAAGAACAAATGAGGCTCTTGAGGAACCAAGGAAGTTGAGTCTTCTCCAAAGACTGAATATCGCCATTGATGTTGCTAGTGCATTGGATTATCTTCATCATCATTGCCAAACGCCAGTTGTTCATAGTGACCTCAAGCCAAGCAATATTCTTCTTGATGATGAAATGGTTGGACATGTAGGTGACTTCGGCTTAGCAACATTCCTTCATGATGCTACCCAAGATTGTTCTACTAATCAATCAAGCTCCATAGGGGTTAGAGGAACAATTGGTTATACTCCTCCAAGTAATTATATTTTACATTTTTAAGTTTTTTTCTTTTCCCTTCTCCTATAGTTCCTTACTACAACTTCGAGCATGAAAAGACAGTTTTAGTAAGGATTTATTATATCTAGAAAATAGGATATGTTATATATAAACTTTAAAAGTTGTAAGGTTTTTTTTCTTAACCACTTTTACTTGTATGAAAATATGCCTATATTATAATATTTTATGTGCAATTGCAAGGTATGGAATGGGAAATGAAGTGTCAATATATGGTGATGTCTATAGTTATGGCATATTATTATTAGAAATGTTCACAAGAAAAAGGCCTACTGATAGTATCTTCCAAGATAACTTAAGCCTTCATGACTTTGTTGAAGTAGTTTTGCCAGAACGTATCATTGACATTGTAGATCCTATTCTTTTTTGGGAAAGATAAGAGGAAGAGACAAGGAACGACACTCGAAATGAGGATCCAAATGGAAGTTCCAACATTCAAGAATGCTTAATTTTGATACTCAAAATTGGAGTTGCTTGTTCCACACAATATCCAAGAGAAAGGATGAACATCAATGTTGTTGTAGCTGAGTTGCATAAAATTCGACAAAACATTCTTAAAACTAGCATACACGAGACAAGGACTTCAAACTACAGGTAAATATTGTTTTCTCATTGGGATATAGAATTTGGTAATGTCTCCACCTAAACCACATGATAGGGAATCATATAGTGATTAGAAGGCCACAGTCTTTCATGTCAGCGCTCTCTTTTTTCCCTAGCAAAACTGAGAAGAATGGAGTTGCTTAAAAATTGATATGCTCATTCTGCTGTCATACTACATAGGATTAGAATGACCCCAATTAATTAATTCCTAAATGTACCTTTTATCTGTTAAATATATAGCTTGTTGAAATTTTTTTTTTTCAGAAAAAATAATAAAGAGGCCTAAAAGGTTTTTCAATTTGGGTGATTTCCACTATTGGAACGACTGAGATCACAATAAGTTGGCTAATATCCTACTAGTCTAGACAGAGATCTCTATCAATGACTTAAGCTTAAATTATTGCCACATGTATTGAATTGGTGACATAGAGATGTAAACTTGTAAAGGCTACAAAGTTATAACCAATTTGTTGGACAATCATTTTTTTTTCTTAAAAATAATAAATAAATAAACTAATTTGTTGGATAAATCTTGCTTGTCTATAATTCTAAATCTTCTACGTAAAAGGATTGCCAATTCCATAAATATTAAATGAGTTGAGATATCATAATTCCACCAAAATAAAATGTGATACTTAATTTTCAAATTAAATTAAATCGTAGGTAAAGAGTTGATATTTATCTTTTAAATTTTTGTTACGGTTGGAAAGGCCTCACTCACCACATCGTCATTATTTGAAATTCAAAGCTTATTATATTGAAATTTATCTTCTTTCACCGCAGGTAGGCTGATGACTTATCATGAAGGTTGCCATCATAGTTTGCCAAGTTTATGTTATGTAATATTGGTGCAAATAATTTGTAGCTCCCTAGTTTTTTTTTTTTTTTTTTAATTCTCTTGAGAAGGAGCTCCCTAGTTGTTTAATTCAGCACTAAGTCTTTTATTTTCCCTTCTTGTATAAAGTGAATAAATTTTCTTCATAAAGTAACTTATTTGTTTAATGTACTATTGATTAACATTTGAAGCCAAGGTCTATTCCACAATAAAGACCTAAAGGCTACAGAACATGGTGTATTCTGTTTTCGTCTCCTATATTCTATAGAACCCACTATAGCACCACTTACTGTAATTCGCCAATTACTTAAAACTCTAAAGTCATTTTCTGTTAATTTCTACAACACAAAAATACTGCTACTAAAGTTCTTATAAACCAAAAGTTCCCTTAATTAGTGTCTATTTGGCTTTGTGCTAAGAACTAAGAGAAGGGGTAAAAAAACCAGTGTGGTAATTAATTTTATCAAAAGAGCATTAAGGCCCTCCAAAAAGCCTTTAGCAAGAGCTCAATTTTAAAACTTTTTTTTATAAGCTCATTTGTGGGTTTTTTAGTTTAAATAAAGGTTAGAAATACTATTACTAGTTATGCTACCCACAGACTGAATTTATACCCCTAATACCCCAAACATTTTGTATCAGGGGAGGTACCAAGTACCAACTCACCTAAGAAGTGCGGTGGTGCTAATTTATATTGTGGTGTTTTTAGAAAAACCATCATTCGTATTAAAATAAATAAGAGATCTAGGGTTCAATCCCCACTTATACTAAAAATCAATTGGTATTTTGGTCTGATGATAAAGAGTATTATCAGAAGCGGATGCCATAGATTGAAACTCTCAAAAAAAAAAAAAAATTGGGTCTATTGGTGATGAAGGTTATAAATTATGATGTTATATTTTATAAATTATATAATAAAGTTTCTACCTGTTTGCCCATAATTTACGTGCTCCAAGTATGAATAAAATTGATATCATCATTTTATTACTTGCATGGATTGGTTGCTTGAGCTGTGCTCTTAAAGATTTATAACTGTGGCCTAAGATGGGCATAGATCATAATATTACATGCAAGTTATCAATGTACTAAAAAACCCCCCACTGTATTTAGTTTTCCTGGTCTTTTTTCTTTGCATTAAATTGCTTACTTGAAAGCCTAGGAATATTAGAAGTTTATGATATTTGAAAAAAATTTGAGATGCAATGCAAGCTATGAGAAGAAAATTGTCGCTTTGCCAAGAGCTTTATAAATCAATTGGTTGACATTTTTTAATGTTTTCAAAACATCCAAAGTTCAATTCATCATTCTCATTGTAACTATCAAATTATCAAAAAAAAAAAAATCTCACTTTAATTAAAAGTTATGATTTCTGAAAAAAAAAACAAATCGAATCCGAATAGATGAAGAAGAACCAAGCCTAATAATTCGGATTCATAAAGTCTAAAATCTAGATTGATTTTTGTCTTTTTGGCCTCTTTTTTACGCTCTATACTTGGATGATGATGTGGATTGGAAAGTTTTTGTTTTTGCTTTGAAAATTTTAGTGAAAAGTGTGCAACTTTACTGGCCAAAAAGTAAGGAATTATGTTTCTTCTCATTATAGGATCAGGCTAGCGCTTGATCAACATGTGAATACCAAATCAATTTTGACTCTCTTCTCTTGGTGTTGTCTTTTTCTTCTAATTATGCATTTTATTTCTATGGCAAATTGTTTTTCTGTCTTTCCATCTTAACCTTTCATACATACATGACTAAAGATAGTTGTTGTTGGGTATCAATTGGTAATCAATCTTACCAACTGCTTAATTTATAATCTTAGTTCCTCTTAGTTACTTAATCAGGAATCCCAATCTAGTATTGAATTCTACAATGCAGTACATTAGTACTATTTTTTTTTTCTTTAAATAGCTCATGGATTCTAGTACTTCCTTGCTTTTCCCGGAGGATTTATACTGGGTTTTGTATAGCTTATAAATTATACTATAACCTCCGTATATTTTATAAAATTTAGGACTTTTACAATGGGATGGGCCTTTTTTCTAAGAGGTAAAAAAAAAAAAAATTGGTGGGGGCCTTAGGCCTAGGCCTAAGTTGCCTAAGCCTCGGGCCGGCCAGCCTTGATTGCACATATACATAGGAGCATTGCTTCTAAAGTAATGTTTGGGAGATGTCACTGGTACATTCTAAACCTTTTTTTTTTTTTTTTAATTCCTTCTACATTTCTCAAATATTGCCTAAATGGTCCACTAAATTACTTAATATAAAATTATCTAGAAATCAACATATAAATTAAGAAAAAAAATTGAGCCCTAATACAAACTGAGTTAAATTGTGTCTAAAAAACCATTAAAAAAAAGTACAAATTTATATTTGTTACAGCAGAGGAATCTTAAGAACAAGGGGGGAGCAACAATCAGCATATAGTAGTACTCCAAATCCAACTCAGCAATGTAGAAGTCTCAATAAATGCTTAAAACATTCCATAATTATATTATAGTGTAGATAATTTATGCTACACCATGGTTTAAACTCTCATCTCCTATTGTAACTATTGAATTTATCTCAAAAAAAAAAAAAAAAAAAAAAAGTTAAAACATCACAATACTGAACTTAGCCAAACTTATCTCCTATTGTAACTATTGAATTTATCTCAAAAAAAAAAAAAAAAAAAAAAAGTTAAAACATCACAATACTGAACTTAGCCAAACTTTTTCCAAATTATAAAAGATACTAATTTTCATTCTTTGCAACATTATAATCCGTGGACAAAACCGTTATAGATATAATGCTAATAGTATAAGCCTTTTGGAAGACTAAACAAATTATAAAAAACAATAGATTGATTAATACAACAAAACAAAACTCTGCAAAACTAATCCACACAGGCTGCCAGGACAGACAATTCCAATTAGATGATCTCTGCTTTTGATCCATTGCATGGATCTAATGTAGATGAAAATGTTGTACAAGCCAAATTAACAACTCATGAAAATTTGAGGGACAAAATTGTATTTTAACAAAAATATGTGGGACAATTCTAGCGGGATGATCTCAACTTTTGGCTCATGCTTGGGGGTGGGTATATGATGTAACCATTGTATGTAACACACTATGCCCCTTTCATATAGAGATGGATCTCACGCTTGTGAGGTCCACCCTTACGCGAAAGGGGCACTATATATAGCCATTACACAATATTCTTTTTCGATACTTGGTGTGTTATATATCTTAGACATTTAATTTTCATTTAATCTAATTTCCTCTTTTAACAAAATAGAAAATTATCTTCAGCTTCGAATGTACATATCATTTGCATTAAAAAAGTCACATGACTAATTAAATATGTCATATGACTAGAAATACACATAAATAATTTTACAAATCACTACATATTGTATTGTAAGAATTTACTCCAAATCATTTTGGAGATAAACTTTTACCAATTAAGTTTATGATTTTGTTCCTTTTATTTTTTTAACTCTATCCTGTCTCCTTTAGATCTTTTTTTTTTTTCATTTTACATTTTTTTTTTTTTGTTCCCTAGTTGTTTCTTTTAATTAATTTATCCTCCTTCCAATTGTGTTTTTTTTTTCCCCCCTACCACTCTCACTAATTAATCCCATAGGCCCCATTTTGCAAACCTACTCTTATCTGGCCTGGCCCAAAATCCAATTAGAAGTTCGGCAACAAAAAAAAAACCAATCCTAGAACCAACTCCGAATCCAAATGGATAAAGAAGACCAAGCCGAATCCAAAACCCGTCAAAAAGTATAAATACAAAGCCGAAGCCAAAATCCGCAACAGCATAATTCTCTCTCTCAAGACCTGCGACTGTCCACTGCTCAATTCTCGATATTGCTGAGGTAATATTGGATTCTTAACTTTGATTTCTTTTCTAGTACTAGACTCAGTACTCATGCTCATGCCATACCCGTGACGTATCTATCATGTTATGTTATAATTTTTCAGGAATTACTTATGATACCTGTGTCATACTCGTACCTATAAGGTGTCCGTGTCCGCGCTTTCTAGATCTCAATTGATTTTTTGTCTTTTTGCCTTCGTTGCACGATATACATTGATGATGATATGGTTAATTTGTAAAGTTTTTGTTTTTCCTTTGAAAATTGTAGTGAGAAGTTCGCAACTTTATTGACCAAAAAAGAAAGAAATAAAGTTTCTTCTCATTTTTTTTATAGGCTCAGGCTGGATGAACATGTCAATACCATATCATTTGGGCTCTCTTCTCTTGGAACTGTGTTTTTCTTCTAATGAATGCATTTGATTCTATTCCTGCTACACTATCTATAATAGTCTTGCTTAAGCATTCTGTTTCATGAAGTATGTATTTTTTTTTTGTTTTGAACACAATTTACCACTTTATATCTTGCCATTCTGATTCTACGGCAATTTGTTTTTCAACCTTTCCATCTTAACCTTTACATTGTACACACGACTAAGATAGTTTCTGTTGGGTATCAATTGGTAATCAATCTTACCAACTCCTTCATTTATATTCTTAGTTCTTCATAATTACAATCAGGAATTCCAATCTAGTCTTATATTCTACAATGTAGCATGATATGCTTACAGAAATCAGTGGGCTGAAGATTCCCGGGTCTTGATCTTGGAGAGAATCCTATAAAACAAAATCAGATCAGAGGAGACCGGTGGGTGCCGGCCCAGGGTCCTCCGATGGCAAAGTTAATATTGTCACTAGTCGTCTAAAGAAAGTACAACTCAGAAAATGTTTCTTTTTCTTTGGGAGAGTTTTTCATACCTCGCCTCTTTGCCGATGTGCCCTTTATATAGTGTTCGGCAAAAACGGTTACCTTGTAACTTCTCCGGTTGTTGCGGGTTTTGAGAGTAACCGCTTGCAATTGCTATAACTGATTATTTACTGCGGAACGGTTGCTGGAATATTGCACTCATTGAGAGTAGACGCAACCTTTCACCTTGTCTGTTCTACCTTTGGCAGAGACGAGATGCCATTATGATGATGGCTCGTCCGTCCTTACGGACGGACGGGCCTTTTTCACAATGCCTCGTCCTTGTTCCTCAGCACGAAGGAGGTAAGGACGAGTATCGACTCCATTGGTGAATCCCCTTCGTGTTGAAGTTTCGTAGACGACCTCCCCATGGCTTGGACGAGCCTTGTGGACGAACTTTTTGAGGGACATTTTTGCCTCCTCATCATAGCACAATACTTAAAACTATTTTTTATTTATTTAAATAGCCTCATTAGTGCATGTGACTTTTTTTGACTTCAAACTTTATTTGTGTGAAAAATGGTATCCCTTTGAACAACTTTTTCTTTTTTTGCTGTGTATATTGAATTGTAAATTTGAACAGGTTTTGTCAATTTAATGCCTACAAGGGCCATTCTTGAGTGACTCATTCCTCTGAATCCTATTTACAGGTCTTTCTCATCAAACTAAACTGTAGAACCAAATTTATAATGATCTAAGTTTTAGTGATTAAAGAATTGCTAGCAATGGACAATGCAAACATCCCTTTCTTTCATGTTGATATTGCATTTGAAGTTTTGTCACGATTGTCTGCGAAGGATCTTTCTTCAAGCAAGTGTGTCTCTAAAGGATGGAATTCGTTTATTAGTAGTCCTTCATTCTTGTGTATACTTTCTAAACGGTTAGAACGAGAAGGACCTTCTGGGCTTTTCTTTCAAATGTTCAAGGATAATGTGGATTGTGTTTCTAGACCTATCACATACATTCCTATTCACAAGAACAAATCATTTATCCAAAATACCATATTGAATTTTCTTCCAAAGGAAGTTGTTATCATGTCTTCGTGTAATGGGCTTCTCTGTTGCCGGAGTTGCATCCATCCTATTGATGATTATTATAGAAGAGTGCGAAATAGGGAGGCAAAGGAACTAGTGATATACATTTGCAACCCAATGACTAAAGAATGGATTGCATTGAAGCCAGAAGGGTGTGTTGTTGGTGATAGCATTGGATTAGCTTTCTATCCATTAGAAATAGGGAGGCAAAGGAACTAGTGATATACATTTGCAACCCAATGACTAAAGAATGGATTGCATTGAAGCCAGAAGGGTGTGTTGTTGGTGATAGCATTGGATTAGCTTTCTATCCATTTGGTTATTCATTAAACACTCGCCCTATTTTCAAGTTGGTAAGCATTCAACAATCAAAAGTGGATCCACATTTGTATTCATTTGCAGTGTACTCACAGACAAGTAGTTGGACAACTTCTAAAGAGGTTTGCCACTGCAGATATCAAATTTACAAAAACAATAAAATTTTCGTTGGCTAGATGTTCAATTGGCTAACTCAGAACCACCATATTTTGAGTTTTGATGTAAAAAGAGAGATTTCTAAGGTGATTAAGTTACCTGGCGAAGCTTCAAGTTCACTCACTCAGGATATCTCCATTATGTGTGTGTGCATGGTGAAGATTTTAGTGTGTGGATGTTGAAAGATTATGCCTCATCTGAGTGGGTGCTCAAGTACCAGGTGACATTGGTTGATATATGTCAAGAAAGTTATGCAGATTTGACTCACTGTAATGTAAAAAGGCGCTTGCTTTTGGCTTTCCATGAAGATTTGTTGTTTATGCCAATGGATAGGTGTTTGTTCTCATACAATTTTAGAAGTAGGAAACTGCAGCAGCTTTGCTATATATCTATGCTACAAGATTTAATTTTTCGAATCCAACTGTGATCCCATATTCCATTAGCTTGGCATCTGCAGGGGTTTTCAAGGAAGATCAAAGTGATGAGAACAAGTCAAGTGAAGATTAAAGGGATGTTTCATCCCTGAAAATTTCAAAAAGAAAAAGGACATGTTAGAATCCAACTTTGCTCCCATATTCTGTTAGCTCAACAGCTGCAGATGCTTTCAAAGAAGATTGAAGTGATGAGGTACCCAAGTGATGTTTCATTTCAAGGAAGGCCAAAAAGAAAAGAAAAACAACACCTTAGAAGATTCCTCATAGTTAACTAGGATTTTGTTCTCTCTATTTTCAGGTAGTGGTGTTGGACACCGATTGAAGAGTGTGAAAAGGAATTTTTAATCTTTTTGAAGGGCATTAGATTAGATAGTTAATTTTCCAATTTCTTAGAAAATATTATATTTGAATATAATGACCATATTTAATTTCATAAAAATATTATAATAAAATTTTCGAATAATTTAAATTCTCAATTTTTTAGCATAATTATTTTAAAAATATATATTTTAAATTGTGTGAATATTAATTGATGAAATTAGGCTAAATCATTTAGTGTAATTTTTTTATGCAAATAGTGCTTAATGATTCTAAATAAAAATTGCAGGAACAATAATTTTAGGAATTTTGGAGAATTACTCTTAGATGTATTAAGAGTGAAGAGATTCATTACATTTAATGAAAAAGATAATTATATTTCAAAATATGAATGGAAAAATTAATTAAAACTAGAAATTGATGTAGGGCATGAAATTTTCCATGTGACAAATTAAAAAAAATTAGATTCATAGTTTGAAATCTCAAAATTTGAGTCATTACCTAAGGGGTTTAACTATTCACAAATATTTGCAAGTAACATTGTTGAAACTTAGTAAGTAGTGATTGAATGTTCCCAATGAAATTGTTTTGAGATAAATCCAAAACTTGTAATTTCTTAAGGTTTCCAAGTATAGAGGTAATGTTACCTGAAAATTTATTGTTCCACATTGTATGTCTTCCAAGTTGATCAGATTTGCGATCATACTAGGAATATTTCCAAATACTTTATTATTATTCAAATAGAAAAAAGAGTTGAGACCTTTTCGATGCATTCAGGCAACTTTTCCCCATAGTTGTTGGTATTAATCTCCAAATCTCTTAGATTAGTGGCATTTGACAAAGAACAAAGACAACTCATGTCATTTACTCCTCATTTCCAAGCTGGTTCTCAGCAATGGAAAACAACCTCATTCTATTTAGGCGGAAATGTATTTTTCGTCCTTACATTTTGGCCTCATTTTCTTTTGGTCCCTACTTTTTAATTTTACCGCTTTTAGTCCCTAAAATGAAAAACACATTCTATTTTGGCCCCTACCGTCATTTTCCTAACGGAAATTGTCTACGTGACAAACGGAGTTTATTGTTGGCACACTAAATGATGTCGTGGCCATTAAAATAATAATAATAAATTTTATTTAGCATTAAAAAAATGCCACGTCATCATCTAAATTAAAAAAAAAATCCTGCCTCCGCTCCAGTGTAAGGAAGGGGTCAATATGTTGAGAGGCCCCAGATTCCGCTGGTTGTTGCCCTTGACCAGCCATGACCAACCGTTGTCATCTTCCCTTACTCTCAAGCTCTTCCCACAGACGGCGCCAATTGTAGGGTCTAATTTTGTTACGTAAACCCAAAAACAATAGATTTGTAGAGTATGGTTGATGAACTAGAGTTAACAAGGGATTCACAACAAAAGGTTATCACTCCTCTTCTTCTTTACTGATTAATTTCTCATACATCCATGGGTTGTTTTCAACACCCTCTCCCTCTATTATATAGCCACTCTCACTCTCATCCTTACCGTCCACGTGCCCCCATCCATGGACTTGCTTAAGTACCTGTCACGTCGGGCAGCTGCTTTTCATCTCTGTGTGATGGCGGTAGGTCATGAAGCACTGTTCAGATGTCTTCTCCACATAAATGCGGCCAGAAAAGCTGTTGCAATGCATTGAATACGGTGGCAGCAGCCTTCCCCTCAGATATTTCTTCATCCTTATCGTTCTTGAGTGTGCTTTGAGCTTATCTTGATCAGGTGGGATCCTCGGACGATCCACCAGGCTTTTCCCTATTCCATCAATCTCCAGCAACATATCAGGAAGAAACATCCTCCTCGGACAGGAGATTGCCTCCTCGGACCGGGACCATCCTCCTCGGACAGAGATGATCCCCTGCCAAGGGGATTCCAACCCAACCTGGGCCTCGCAGTTTCTGTTCCCTCCTCTTCGGATGTGAAACAGTCTTCTTGTGGATGTTCGGCCCATTAACTTGGGCCTGGTCCTTCTATCCCCACAACTAGTATCATAACATAATGTATAGCAGACTTGATATTTAAGATCAACATATCATTTCAATAGATGCCAAAAGAAAACATATTTGTGAAGAAATTTGTGTTCTTAGGTGTGTTGATTAGTGAGTTTATAAGTGTCTATTATTTATTTTTAAATATTTATAGGAATATTAGAGATATAAAACTTTTCACAAATTGTTATGATGGTAATATATTCTTTTATTCCTTTACCATTTAAAATGAGACATTTTTTTTTTCTCAAATATCAATTAAATAATAAGTATTTTTAAATTTCCGTATTATAACTTTTTTGACTAAAATATTGTTTTGGTTCCTATATTTTACATGAGTTTATAATATAGAAAGTTAAAATTAAATAACTATTATCTCATTGAAGTTTATATAAGAAAAATGTTTCACTTAAAATTTATCAATATCAAATTGTTTGGAGTCGGTCTTGTTTGTTACCATGGTTATTACTTATTACTATGTTCTTTTTTTTTTTTTTTTTTAAAGAAAAAAATATTTTTAATTATTACTATATTTTTCCTCAGAATATAGTCAAGTATGAAAACAAAGGTGTAAACGTTTTCTCATTTCTACATTTTTTATAACTTTCTAAAATCCACAGCTTGTCTGTAGTGGAGTTGGAATAACAAGAACAGGTAGTCCTCTTTGTCATGCCATAAGTTCTCTAGCTTCTTCCTTACAGGTGTGTCATCTAATTAAGGTATTTCTTCTTTTAAATCTGTAGTGAAGTTGGTGTAACAAGGACAGGTCTTCTTTGTCATGCTATATAAGTCCTCTGGCTTCTTCCTCACTTATGCTTTCTCCAAGGGTGGAAACCGGAACTTTTATTTGCAGGGACCGAGACTAAACCACCATATTAATTCTCAATTTAAGATAAACTCAAAGTAATTTCTTGCATTAGGGTGTTTTTTTTTTGGGAAGAAAATTTACATCTTTTTAACCTTCAAAATTTTTTTTTTAAAGTTGTGGGGAGGGGGAGATTTTGAATCTTAAACTCTTCCATTGGAAACATGAGAAAATGCTAGATGAACTACAAGACTTTTAGCTTTAATATGTACCCTCGATTAAAATTCCATATATAAACATATTTATAATAAATGTTTAATGCTAAAATATATAGTTTTATATACAGATATAATCATAATAAATACATATTAATAACTACCAAAGTTTTTAAATTTTAAATTTCATCTTTAGAAAAAAAAATTCATATTATATCAAAATTTTGTGTGCATTACTCAAGTTATCAACTAGTTATATATAGTACAGTGTGCACCTTCGATCAATATTCATTCTAATAATTTTATTAACCCACCAAATATGACATTTTTTAAACAAAAACACAAGTAAAATGGGGTGGTTATTTGAGCGGATTTTATTATTCAATAGTCGAGGTTGAACCGTTGAAGGGATTAAAACCTTGGATGTACATAACGAAATAAGCCCCTTAACATCAATAAATTGATTTACAAGAGTACTCTTTCCACATTAGACCCCTTAACATTACTATAATAATAGATGACTTATAAAAAGTCTTTTCTCAAATCACTAACTATAATGTACTTCGACCAAAGTTAGTGCTCCATACTACTAGAAAGTTGAAAGTTGAAACTTGAAAGTTGACACACTTCAGCACTTTCAAATTACCGCATTGGCAATTGTTCACTGGTCCAGTATTTTCAAAGATAATCAAGATAATTGCTGTATTAACTATTTGTATATTATTATGATTATTTTCATCGTTATCTTTTGTTGTATTACGTTATAATCTTCTAACACTTTTTTTATTAATTTTTTGTTTATTTATGATATTTTCATCCAAATTTTCCATTATGAAAAATATATTGTAATAAATTTATTAATTAGATCCAACTTAAGATTCAATTAACTCTCTCTCTCTCTCTCTCTCTCTCTCTCTCTCTCTCTCTCTCTCTCTCTCTCTCTCAAGAACATGGACTGAAGGACCATTGTGAAAATAAAATCAAACTTGGTAGGGTAAAGTGAAAAATATCAAACTTAAGGGAACAAAGTGTGGGCACAAGCCCTCGCAACAATTTTGGGTTTCCTCAAATCTGTAGAAAGTATGCCTTGGCCTAGGATGGATCATGGCGAAGGGTGTAAATCAAGTCGCCACCTAGATTACATTTAGAAAGCATAAATGTAGCGCCCTTGTGGAAGGACTGATCTTTACCAAAGCACATATTCGGAGTTTAGGTATAGGGATGGGAAGGTGTTAGGCATCCAACCCCAACCGACTTATAGGTCGGCCTCCACTCATTGTGTTCCAAATCTTAATCCCATCAAAGGGTCTTCTAATAAGTTATTCTATACCCACACGCGCTAATATGCATCTAACATACAAACATGGCATATGTCTCACACTTATTCATAGCAAAAAACCGTACCATTCATCTAGCAAAAAATTACATCCAAGGGTGGCAAGCACATCACAAGGCAATAGCATCAACAAGACATTTAATCAAGAATATTCAATCATTCAAACATAGCATCATGGTATTCATCAAAATGTGTTCATGTTTAAATACTTCCATTTTGTTTTTTTCCATTTTGTTTGATTCAAGAATGTTAAAAGATTTGATGTAATTTTGATAATGATTGGGGGGGGGGGGTTAATCTATTCATGTTTAATCTAATGTTTAATGTTGTGTTCTTGGGTTTGTGATTTTTGGTTTTTAATTTTGTGTTCTTAAATCTGGGTTTGTGTTCTTATTGTTCTTTTTCAAGATAAACTTAGATCTCAATTCATGTATTTTTTGCTTTTTATTTTTTACTTTTATTTTTTTATTTAGTTAAAATTGATAAATTG
>NW_027069468.1:1951985-2050730 GCF_002906115.3 Quercus suber | reverse complement strand
AAAAAAAAAAAAGGGGCGGCCAGGGTAGCTTTTTTTTTTTTTTTTTCCAAAATAGAAACGTGGTAGATAATTTTTTTTTTTTGATACAACATGGCTTTTTTCATTGGGTTTTTTGTTTTCAATTTTTATCAATTTAAGATTTTAAACCATTTCTTATGATTTAGATTTTAGAGATAAAGATAAGTTTATTAAATTAAGGGTATTTCATTAGTTTTTTTTTTTTTTTTTTTAACTGAACGTGATGTTTTTTCTAAGAATAAAATATTAAAAATTTTACTATTTAGTTTTTTTTTTTTTTTTAACTCAACGCGAGGTTTTTTTTATTTTTATTTTTATTTTTATTTATTTATTTAAGAATATAATATTAAAAACGTGTGTTAGAATAAGTGGGTTAGTAGGAGTGTTCCTATTTTGTAGGTAATGTTTTTTCAAATTTATCTAAAATTTAGGACTTTTTAAATTGATAATTTTACATGTCTAACCCTACTATTTAAGCTTTACAAACTGATAAATTAAGGATATTTTGGGTATCAAAATTGAGGAATCCAAACAGGGGATGCCCCTTAAATAATAGTATAGATAATAGTATAGATAATAGGGTTCCAGTGTGGGTTGGGTGGTGGGTGGAGGAGGAGGCAACAAAAATGATGGTGTGTTTTAGGAAAACCTAGTGAAAATTTGAGAGGGGAAGAAAAAGGGTATTAAAAATTTTAATTTAGGTGGCGATCTTTGGGACACGGGCTGTGTTTAATGTCTAGTTCTGCTGGACACGCTAGGATACAGACACGTATCTGCATCTTAATGTGTCCTGTGGAACTGGATACTAGACACAAGCTCATCCCCAACCTTTGTAGTTTAACTAATTAACATTTTCTGATATTTTTAACGAAGATCTCCATAGTTCAAATCTCTCTCTTCTAACTATCATTTTTTTTTAAGTCTAATTTAGGGATGTAAGAAGTCTAATAAGGGTTCGTGTGAAAGTAATGAGTTACCAATCACAGTCACACATGTCATTTAGTAATGACAAAAATTGTGACAAAATGTGTGATAGTAAAAGAACTGATGATTAATATGTACTCAGCCACAATTTATAAAAATAGGTTGTACAAAATATTTGTAAATAGTATATAAACTGATCATATTTTAGTTGAATATTATTGAAGATGTTTGTTTTTTAATTTTGGCTTACTCATGAAAAAGTATTTGTAATAATTTCATTTGGTAGAGTATGTAAATTGGTCATTTTTGTTCAACAAGGAAAAAATGTAGTGTGTTAACCAATTTATATACTTTGTTCTGAATTTATATTTGAATTTTTATTATTATGAAACAATGAATTTGTTTGTGTTTATTATATTTTCCAAAGAGTTTACTAAAATTTAACCATAATAAAAATCTATTGAAATACACAACTATATTCTGGGATATGATATTGTCAAAATTTCTTTTATTGATATTTGTTCTTAAGTTTCGGGATTCGAGGATTTTTTTTTTTTGGTTGAGATAGTTATTACGACGAATTCCCCCCCCCCCCCCCTCTCCTTCTAGACTTTCAAACTTTTTGTATATGAGAAAGTGCCAATTAAACTATAAGACTCTTCACAAGAATAATTTTTATTAATCTCAAATAAAAAATACTTATTTAGACCTCAAACAACTTAAGCAGGGGATTAATTCAAACAAGTTATGATTTACCCCAAATAGGCTAGCATAAATATATATTTTCAGCCATAGTAACAAAGTGAAAAATCAATAAAGAATCTTTTCAACGGAAAAACTATTCGGAGGATCCAATCTCATGAAAAAAACTTACTGTAGAAGAACAATTACAATCGGTCAGAGCTTTATAAAACCTTTATAGCCTAGACCCTCTGTCTAACCTCTATAAAAGTCTGACTTGCATTCCTATCATAGTTGCTCTAGAATCTCTGAAATTCTTCTATAATGATTTTTCCCAAGAACAAATCTTCTTGTTAGGAAATGAAACCTCTAGCACTCTTTAAGTACTTTCTTTAAGATTTGCCTCATTGAATTCACATGAAGGAATTTCTGTGATTTCAAACAAAGGTTTAAGGCACAATGTGCAATCAAGAATACACACTACATCTAAATATAACAAATTCTTCCACCTGACTTCCCATATGGTATTTTGCACTAAAATACCTTACAAAATGACTTAAAAATTGTAATGAAAAAATGCATTTTAAGGAAGATGTTATCATTTTCTGAGGGGTTTTTTAATTATTTATTATTTGGATCAAAATACTACTTGTTGTTCATATGACAGGTTCTTTAGCATAAGAAAGTCTAAGGTCCAATTTAATTAACTTTTTGTTATTTTTAATTACAAATGACTGGAAGAATTAAAGCAATTTGAAATTTTAGATTTTTAATTAAAAAATTTTAAAATCTAATATTTAGTTTGAAACCATGCTTAAACTGTAGGGAATAACTTGAATTTTCCACTAAAATTAGCAATGAACCAAAGTTTATCATTGCATACGCACGCAATGACTCAATAATGTTATAAATTCAAACTAACTTAATTTTGTTACAGTCCTACTAGTAAAGTCTCTTAATTGTCTTATAAAAGAATTAAGTTCAAACATCATTTATATATAAAAGAAACAATTGCATCATTTCTATGTAAAAGAAACAATTGGTGTCTTGGCGTGAAAGTAAAGAACAATCATCATGGAGAGTTAACGACATAAATTCAAACCCTACAGCATCTATAAAAAAAAGGGAAAAAAAATTATCACATCCACTTGTCACTGTCTATAATCTATATTTTACTAACCTGGTAATTCATTGTAGCAAGAAACAACATATTTCACAGAAGAACCCCAAGTAACCACAGATTACAAAACCAAACCAACGCTAACTAAACTGGCCTATTTGACTTGAGAGGAAACAAAACACTCTCAAAGGATATTCTTAAGCAAAAAGGCAAGCAGCCATGGGAGCTGTGAGCTGCACAATCTAAGCTCCTCAACACCCACTTGAAACTAAACTTAACTTCAAGCTTACATGTTACCAGTTCTCTTATATATACCCTCTACTATCTACAAAAATTTCCCAGTTGCAAACCTTTTGTAAAGCTTAGATGGACTCAAAATCAACCACAAATTTTGCATCCCCATTGATATATATAGCTTTATTTTCTTATGTGTCTAAAATAAACATGAATGCTTCGCTGGTTTAGCACCAGAGTGGGGCTAATAGGCCAAGTCCCAACATGTGCAGTAGTGCACTAAGGAAGCAGAACAACATGGGGGGGGGGGGTTTAGAAAGAAAATGTGTAATTATTTGAACACCACTATGTATAGGATAGGTGGTCTTTAATGGGGCTGGTTTTACTCTTGTTGCTTGCCATTATATTTGACTCAACAACCCATTGTAGCAGTAATGATGATTCAAAGTCTTTCTAAAATAGCCTAATTTAAAAGGCAAGTAAACTTAATTTTTTTTTGTCCACCAGTGAGAACCTTCAAGCAAGATGCCCAGATTTTCTCTTATCATATTGATTAGATTGTAGTGATGATAGCGCACTTGGAATGGGCATTTGAAATTATGCAACCACAAAAATTGGGATTGGATAATTAATTTGCATGGTGCTGATATTTTTATATTGATAGCAACTCAAATAAGTGTGTTTGGATTAACCCAAAAATGGATGTATATGTCATTATCTAGCCAAAAAAAAAAAAGAATTTGTATGTGAGTATGTCATTGTCATGATATCATATAAGTATTAGAAGGAAAAATTTGCTTGCACGCGCTTGGTTGAAAAACATTGGTTTCAATTTGTCTTGCAGCCTTTCCCAACAGATAAAATCAACATGGTGTAAGGATTATTTGACAAAGAAAATAAAAACTATCCAAGTATATAGATATATAGTACAAGCATTTTTTTAGCAAAGTATCTCTTTCCAATTGTATATAGCTTAATTGACTTCTCTTTGCCTACCAAAGATGCATTTACAATGGGTCTCCCAATTTCTAAATTGCGCTGTTTATATGTCTTACTATATAGATTATAATGAGATTATTGAAAAAGAAAAAGAAAAAGATAGATTACTAAGTAGGATCACCCCACTCTCCTCCTTCCATGAGAAAATTATCTTATGTAGCATGTTAGGGAGTGGATTTATGAAATTGTGAGTCTAGCATGTGAGAGAGTGGATTTATGAAATTGTTCTACAAGATAATAGGGCCTATTTGGTTTGAGCAAAAAAGAGGTGTATTCTGTTTTTATTTTTAGTTTTCATGGGACCCACCACTAAAAACTTATTTGACTTTGTATATGTATTCAATTTTCATTTTCAATATAAATAAAATGATTTGAATACAAAAACTGAATACAATTTTTTGGTGTTTTCGTTTTCTTAAAAATGAATACAATGATATTTTCGTAAAAAACGAAATATGCGGGTTCCATAACACTAACTTGTCCCATCAAAAAAACACTCTCTCACAATTGTGTTGAATTTTTAATTGAAAAATATAAAGTGAAAAAAGAAGAAGCAAAAACTAGAGTAGAAAATAATGCCAAACATAAAATGAGTTGGGTAGAGAAAATGAATTCAAGATTTGAGAAACAAAAAATGAGTTCAAAAAATGAAAAAAGAAAATGAATCCACCCCTAACAATAACAAAACAAGGCCTAAGCCTCTCAAAATTTTGAAAAATGTAAAATTCCTTGAACAATATAACTTAAAAAAAAAAAAAAAAGTTATGAGCTCCCTCCAGTAGCGGCTCCAGGATTGTTTCCAAGAAGGGTCAATAGTGTTGGAGCTAGGAATTTGTTGTGAGGGAGTAAAAAATATAATGATTAATTATTTTTCATGTATATACAATTTTCATATTATATATAATAATCTAAAATATTATTTCTAAATGCAATTTAGTATACAATACAACTATAGCTTTGTTTGGTTTGCACGTCCACATCCACGTCCACGCAATTGCGTTTTCAGTTTTTTATTTTTATTTTTTATTTTTTATATTTAACCAACGCCTATTGCACTGTTCATGGGACAGGAACAGTGCAACAGACATATGAACAGTAACCAAAGCTCAAACAGTAACTTTTTTATTATTTTCAGTTTTCAGTTTTCAATAAAATAAGCGGTATCCAAACGCACATTATATTGTACAATAGTCTAAAAAAATATTTGATAATTCTGGAATATCAGTGGGTTGAAAATCTTCGGACTTCGACAATCTTGAGAGTTAAATCCTGTAAAACCAAATTCAATCAGAGAAAAGACCAGTGGAGGCCGGCCTATGGTCCTCCAATGATGAAGTTAGTGGGTTGGAATAGAGAGGAAAAAATTTCTAAGTGTTTATTCTTCTCTTCTCAAAAGAAAAAGTCTGAATCCCCTTACCTCTATGCAGAATCGTGTTTATATAGTGTATGGAACGGTTATTTGCTTTGATAACCGTTCCTATTGTCGGGGAATTCACCAAAATCGGAGGTAACTTCCATAACTCCCATGGAAGTTACTTTATCCAAACCGGTGCCTTATTACGAGCAATGGAGGTTTTGATTTATAGGTAAGGTTCAAGTCATGAATGCTTGGCTCGTCCGTCCCTAACTTGAGGTGGACGTCCCTTAGCATAATCATGCTTGCCTCGTTCGTCCTTTGGGATGGACGAGGCCTCGTCCGTCCTTATCCAGTTTATGACGGACGAGGTAAGTTGGCTGTGCCCATGCTTCTCTCTTTTTCCTGTAGACGAGCCATATGGACAATTTTTTTAAGGTAGTATTTTATAGCATCATCAGTTGCCCCCTTGTCCATGGGTCGTCGTGAGACAAATAAGACATGTGTTAGCAGCAACTTGGTGTGCCACGTGTCAAGAATTTGTTGGTGGAAAAATCTCGTCGATTGATCTAACCGAAGAGCATGCCACGTGTCTCTTGATGATTCGGTTATGTCGCTTCAGATGCCTAAGTTTATTCCCTATAAATAGTGGAATACCTCCGGTACCCTCTTCATTTCTGAAATTTCTTCCCTTGTCCTTCCTCGTCCTAGATATTTGTCTAGAAGCTTCTCGCGTCTATAGCCTTCCTTCGTCCTAGATCCAGGTATTTCTCTTTTTCTCATCCTTAGTTTTCCTGTTAAGATGGTAGACATTGTACTTTCCTTGTCTAGTGATAGTATAGATAAGGCTATAGACGAGTATAATGAAGAGAGTAGTTATGATAGTTGCAGTAGTAATAGTGACAGTAGTAAGGGGAATATCACGGACGAGGAGTATGTTTCTGGCGTCCCTGGGCTTCCTATGGAAGTTATACAGGAACAGCTTAGGAAGGCCTCAGGGTCTCAAGCTGGTACTTCGTCCACTGCCCCTCGTTCTGGTCCTCTAGACGAGGAGGAGGTCACTGTGTATAGTTGTGCCATAGATATCCCTTCCAGGACGGATGAGCAGAGACTAAAAAACCTTAGGGAGTGGTACCAAATCCCAGACGAGTTTAACCCTAGGTTGCCTGTCCGAGGAGAATGATGTTGCAACCCTCACTTCGGGATTGGCGTTTATGAGGCTTACCTCTTGGGGGGTTTAAGATTCCCTTTAAACACCTTTACTAGGGAGTTGTTAATTAGGTTAGGTTTAGGAATATGCCAATTCAACCCAAATGCATGGAGACTCATCGACTCAATGCAAGTTTTGTGGGGTGAAGTATTTGGAAAGGACCGTCCTCTTATTGTGGACGAGTTCCTTTATTGTTACAAACCTTCAGAGATACATCAATCCCCTGGCTTCCACCAATTTACAGCCAGGGGTAAAGATTGTAGGTTGATCAAGTCCTTGGCCTCGTATGACAGAAAATGGAAGACGAAATTTTTCTTCATCTCCGGCTTCTGGGCTGGGAATCCTGTAGACGTTGGCCAGGACTCGTTTGGCCGTTATACTGGGGACCTAGGAAACCTTCGTCCTGAGGGTAAGTTGTTCCCCTTTTTCCCTTCATTTTTCTCTTTATATTTTTTTATATCAATGATCAATTAACAGGAGTGTTTGTTTCTTTTCAGCTGTTGAACGACCGTCCTTAAGCAAATTTTTCCGTGACCGCATCCACAGAGCTCGTCTTCACGTGGATAGGGACTTCCACTCTTTGGTCTCGCTTAGACGTCTTGCCAAGTGGGGGTTGGGTCCTAATCCATCCGACGAAGCAATTGCACACGAGGTCACTGTTAGAAGAAGTAAGTCTTAAGTTCCTAACGTCTTTACACATTGCTTGCTTTGTTTTAACTCTAAAGGTGTTCTTACCACTCTTTTTTTATTTATTTATTTTTTTTTTTTTATAGGAATGGCTACAATGAAAGGGAACAAAGGGAAAGACGTGGCTGCTGAGGGGGATTGTCCTAAGGGCGATGCTCGAACTCGTCCTACGACTGGGGAGAAAAGGAAAACATTGTCAAAGAACCTGGATTTGGGGAATCTCCCCAGTCGACGAGGCAAAAAGGCCAAGCCCACCTCGTCCCAGGTGATCAAGCCTACCCCTCCCTCGTCTCAACAGCCAGTGCATGTAGTTGATGTGGACTCGTCCACTCCAATCAAGACCACTCCATCTCAGACCACTCCGTCCAAGACTGTGTCAACCTCGTCTCAGCCTTCCAGGACGGCCCCCTCCAATATTATTGAGAATGAGGACTTGGCTTGGGAACGTTTTAAGAAGGCTGTGACCGAGGAAGACATAAATGCTTGCTATGATATGTCTCTAAAAGATTTTGAACACTCTGGTGTTCATGATCTTTTTAAGGTAATACTAATATCTCGTCTTAAGCAATGATTCGTTTTCCTTCCTCGTCTTTCTTTGTTTTGTTTTGTTTTTTTTTTTTTTAACTTGTTTCTTTTATACAGGGCATTTCAAAGTTTATAGCTGCGTCTAGGCAAGCGACGGGGTTGGACAAGACGAGGATCATGCTAGAGATGAGGGTCCAGGAGCTGAAGGCTGAGGCGAGGCAATGGGCTGAGGTGGCTGCCAAGACTACAGACGAGGTTAAAGAGTTGAAGACATTGGTTGAGGAGCTACGAGCCAGTGCTGCAGGGAAGGACGCTCGTCTTGAGGCCCTGCAAAAGGAGAATGACGAGTATGGCACACTTCTTTCCAATGCGAAGGAAGACGCAGTGGCCGAGTTTAAATCGTCCAAGCAGTATACTGAAGTTTTGGACACTAATTACGCAGTAGGGTTTGAGGATTTCAGAAGTGAAGCTGTGGAAAGGTTCCCTGACATTGACTTCAGTTCCATTCTTCTCAACCTGAATGCTGCTGCCACTAGTTCTCTCGTCCAAACTGGCTCCGACGACGTCAATGTTGAAGACGACGCTACAACCTTGCCCCCTCAAGACGCCCCCAATATTTCTCCCTCGACTTGAAAGAGTTTTTTTTTTTTTAAGTATCTCTACTTGGTCCATTTTGTGACCTTTATGTAATTTTAGTACATTTGCCTCGTCCAAGGTTTTAGGACGAGGTTTTAAACAGTTATCCTAGTTTATTTTGCAAGGATTTTTCTTATCGTTAGATATGCTCTCTTGACTTAATATTATTCTCTTGTGCCTTATGTATGGACGAGTTTTATTTATTTTGCTTACTTGACTTCGTCCATCTTTTATATGTATTTGTCTACCATTTTCATTAGAATTTCAAATGTAGTTCATCCATGTGAAATGGTAACGACCAACATTACTGGTCTAAAGACCTGTTAAAAAATGATAAGAACCAGCCTGCCTTGTTCATGGACTTGGCTGATTTTTATACCAAGGCTTTCATTGTACTCGTCCATAGATTGGATTGTTTTAACAAAAGCCTTAATAGGATTGAAATATAGCCAGACGTTTTCTTTCGTCCATGGCTTAATATGTACTTGTCTATGCCTTCTTGCCCATGAATTAGACGGTGCTTTACCTCGTCTCTGGTATGGACGAGTGTGTTTGGGACTTAGGCTTTACCTCGTCCCTGGTATGGACGAGTGTGTTTGGGACTTAGGCTTTGCTTCATCCTCTGATTTGGACGAGCATGCCTTAATGCTTTTCCCTTAGGAAAGCTTGTCATTGTATCCCTGCATTCAGAGAATTGTCTCATGTTTTTTTATTTTTATTTATTTTTATTTTATTTTTTTTTATTTTCAAACTTTTCAAGGGTAAACTTCAAACGAATGTAGTTTGGGAATCAGTGAATTACACAACATTATGTACATTCCACGAATACCATTCATATCATAAGTATTGTTCAAAGACGAGGCAGGCAGAGGCCAATGCCTTTATTTAAACATAAACTATAATGTCGTCCACAAATTTAACATAATAAAGCCACACCAAATAACATAATAATAAAGTTTTCAATTGCTGAGCTCCCCCAGGCTGTTATTCTACTGGTAATATTTCCTCAAGTGCTCCACATTTCAAGGATGCTCCAACTTCCTCCCATCAAGAGCTTCTAAGTAATAGGATCCTTGCCTTTTACAGTTGACGACTCTGTAGGGACCTTCCCAATTTGGTCCCAACTTTCCATGAGCTGGGTTCTTTGTTGCTAAGAAAACCCTTTTTAGGACGAGGTCCCTTATGTTGAATCGCCTTGGCTTTACCATTGCATCATACCGCCTAGCCATAAGATTTTTATACCTTGCCATCCTTTGCTCAGCGTCCGTCCTTGCCTCGTCTATCAAATTGAGGTTCAGACGTAGTTGTTCCTCATTAGCTTCGTCCTGGTAGGTCGTCACCCTATGATTGGCCACGTGCACTTCCGCGGGTATAACTGCTTCAGTTCCATATGCTAGCTTAAAAGGAGTTTCTCCCGTAGGAGTTCTCACTGTCGTTCTATATGCCCATAGAACACTTGGAAGCTCATCTGGCCATATTCCCTTAGCCCCTTCAAGCCGAGTCTTGATTATTTTCAACAAGGATCGGTTTGCAACTTCTGCCTGGCCATTAGCTTGCGGGTGGGCTGGTGAGGAGTAGTGATTTTGAATTCCAAAGTATATGCAAAAATCTCTGAAAATTGCATTGTCAAATTGCCGTTCGTTGTCCGATACCGGCACCCTAGGTACTCCAAATCTGCACACAATATTTTTCCACACGAAGTTTTTGACATTCTGCTGTATGATGTTGGCCAAAGGTTCTGCTTCTACCCACTTGGTAAAATAATCAATACCAACCACAAGAAATTTCATTTGCCTTGTACCTAGTGGAAATGGACCTAGAATATCCAGTCCCCATTGCACAAAAGGCCA
The DNA here is from genome assembly GCF_002906115.3 of Quercus suber. Taxonomy (NCBI): domain Eukaryota; kingdom Viridiplantae; phylum Streptophyta; class Magnoliopsida; order Fagales; family Fagaceae; genus Quercus; species Quercus suber. The sequence goes on along the minus strand of NW_027069468.1, from coordinate 2,040,492 downwards.
CGGGGCCGTCATTGGAGTCAAATACTCTGATGGTTGCCTGTGGACGTTGCTAAACCTTTGGCATTGATCGCAGACTTTGACGTATGCCTTAGCGTCAGCTTGCATATTTGGCCAATAATATCCCGCACGGACGACTTTGTGGACGAGCGACCTGGCGCCAGAGTGATTGCCACATGCTCCCTTATGAATTTCTCTCAGTATGTAGTTTGCTTCATCTGGGGTCAAACATCTGAGATAAGGCTGGGAAAAACCTCTTCGGTAGAGAATCTCGTCCATAAGAACATACCTGGCTGCCCTTGCCCTCAGCTTTCTAGTTTCGTCTTTTTCTTCCGGGAGTCGTCCGTCTTTTAAGTACGACACAATTGGAACCATCCAATTCACTCTATTTTCCACTTGTTGTACTTCTGGGATGTCTATACTCGGCATATACTGAATTTCATCAAACTTGTCTACGGCTTCGCTCGATGAGGCTTCTTTCGCCAAGGCATCAGCTTCCATGTTCTCCTCCCTCGGGATTTGAACGAAACTAACTTCTTCAAACTTCTTTACAAGGCGCGTCACTCTGTTTAGATACTTCCTCATTCGTTCTTCTTTGGCTTCAAACATTCCATTCACTTGGCCCATGATCAATTGAGAATCTCCCAAGACGAGGAGTGACTTCGCTTCTACAGATTTGGCCAATTCCAGTCCTTTAAGAAGAGCTTCGTACTCGACTTCATTATTAGTTGTCTGGTACTGCAAATGAACTTTGTGCTTTAATTTGTCTCCCTCTGGAGATTGCAACACCACACCTATTCCGCCTGCGTATAGTGTAGACGAGCCATCCACATGGACGATCCACTTGTTGTTTGCACTTCACCATCATCATCACAACTTAATGTAAATTCAGCAATGAAATCTGCCAGAGCTTGAGCTTTTATGGCATGCCTTGGCTGGTATTTTATGTCAAACTCACTGAGCTCGACGGCCCATTGGATCAAACGTCCTGCAGCCTCTAACTTATTTATTGCCTTCTTGAGTGGGTGATCTGTCATGACGCTAATAACATGAGCTTGAAAATAATGCCTTAGTTTTCTAGAAGCCGTTATCAACGCAAAAGCCAATTTCTCCATTAACGGGTACCATCCTTCTGCTCCCCTCAATGCTTTGCTAGTATAGTACACAGATCTTTGCACCTTGTTCTCTTCCCTCACCAGTGCCGAACTCATAGCATGTGGAGTGACTGTCAAATATAAGTACAATCCTTCTCCAGGCACAGACGGGCTCAATAACGGGGCTTTGGTGAGATATATCTTCAAATCTTCAAAAGCTTTCTGACACTCATCGGTCTATTCAAATGCTTTTTTAAGAATCTTGAAAAATGGCAAACATTTGTCAGTAGCTTTAGAAACAAACCTGTTGAGGGCGGCAACTCGTCTGGTGAGAGACTGAACTTCTTTAACATTGCTCGGAGGCTTCATATCCAATATTGCTTGAATTTTGTCAGGGTTTGCTTCAATTCCTCTATAGGAAACCATAAATCCTAAGAACTTCCCTGATGATACTCCGAAGGCACACTTGCTAGGGTTCAACTTCATATGATACTGCCTCAGCGTGTCAAACGTTTCTTGCAAGTAGACCAAATGCCTCTCCTCGTCCTGAGTTTTTACCAACATATCATCTATGTATACTTCCAAATTCCTCCCGATCTGCGGACGAAACATGTGATTGACCAGACGTTGGTATGTCGCCCCAGCATTCTTTAAACCGAAAGGCATTACTTCATAACAAAACAGTCCCTGACTAGTGATAAAGGACGTCTTCTCTTGGTCCACTTCATCCATCCTGATTTGATTGTAACCAGAGAAAGCATCAAGGAAACTAAGCAACTTGTGACCTGCGGTAGAATCTACCAATTGATCAGTACACGGCAACGGGTAACTGTCCTTGGGACAAGCCTTATTTAAGTCAGTGAAATCGATGCACATTCTCCATTTGCCGTTCGCCTTCTTGACCATGACCACGTTGACTAACCAGCCAGGATAGTACACCTCTCGAATAAATTTCGCTGCAATTAACTTCTGAACTTCCTCCTTAGCAGCATTGTCTCTCTCCGGGGCAAACACCCTCTTTTTTTGTCGCACTGGTTTGGAGGACGGGCATATACTCAAACGGTGGGTAATGACACTAGGATCTATACCCGGCATGTCTTCGTGACTCCATGCGAACACATCTTTGTTTCTTTTCAAAAAACAAATGAGATCTTTCTTGATTTTCGCTTCCAGATCTACTCCAACCCTAGTACACCTCTCGGGGTTATCATCATCTAAAGGAATATCTTCCAACGCTTCAACGGGTTCTGCCACAACTTTCTTTTCTTCGATATTCATTACTTGAACTCGCTCGTCCGCAGCCAACATGGCTAAATAACACTCTCTTGCTGCTAATTGGTCTCCCTGTACTTGGCCTACCCCATGTTCCGTTGGGAACTTGACTGACAAGTGGTAAGTAGACGTAACTGCCTTCCACCTATTTAAGGTTGGCCTCCCTATTATTGCATTGTAGGAGGACGAACAATCAACTACAAGGAAGTTTACCTCCTTGGTAACTTGCTGCGGGTATGCCCCTACTGTCACTGGTAATGAAATACTACCCAAAGGTTGCACCTTCATTCCACCAAAACCTACTAGGGGGGAGCTCGCTGGACGGAGCAAGTCTCGTCCTAACCTCATCTGCTGAAAGGCTGGATAGTACAAGATATCAGCAGAACTCCCATTGTCTATCAACACCCTTCTAGTCTTGTAGTCCGCAATAAGGAGGGTGATGACAATAGCATCGTCATGAGGGTGATGGACTCTCTCTGCATCCTCGTCTGTGAAGGTGATCACCTGCTCGTCCGTAGTCCCCGCGCTCGGTGATCATCCAGAGAGCTGAACGCTCTGCACTGCTTTCAAGTATGCTTTCTTAGACTAAGACGACTGCCCTGCAGAACTTCCCCCCAGAATGATTCTTATTTCTCCGAGTGGTGGCCGTGACGATTCTTCTACCTTGGCTTTCAGTTTCTCGTCTTTGTGTTCTCGTCCAAGGAAATTTTTCAGCTTACCTTGTCTAATGAGATTTTCAATCTGCTGCTTCAGATCGAAGCACTCGTCCGTATCGTGCCCGTGATCTCTATGAAAGCGACAATACTTATTTCTATTGCGCTTATTGGGATCTCCTTTCATCTTCTCTGGCCACTTTAAAGAAGGCTCGTCTTTGATTTGCATGAGGACTTGCTCGAGTGGCACGTTCAAATGAATGTATTGCTGGTTCCTTGCTGACGGACCTGCCCTCTTCTCTCGGTCTTTCTTATCCTCCGTTCGTCCCTTCTTTGGACGAGGACCCTATTTGGAATGACGAGCAGGATTTGTTTCCATTCTCTCAGCCCTCTTCCTCTTCTTAGCTATAATCGCGTCTTCTGCATTCATGAAGTTTTGGGCTGAATGGACTAGTTCTGCCATGGACTGAGGTTCCTTCTCATAAAGTTTATGTATAAACAAGTCAGAATTGACCCCATTATGAAAAGCTGCCAACAGTAGCTTGTCATCTACCTCATCCACAGTCGGGGCTTCCCTATTGAAACGTGTGATGAAGGAGCACAAGCTTTCATTTTCCCCCTGTTCTATCGTTAACAGACTGGAAGTAGATCGTCTATGACGCTGACCCCCTATGAAGTTATTAACAAACAACTTACTTAACTCTCCAAAAGAACTTACCGAATTCGGGGGTAACTTACTAAACCATACTCTAGCCGGACCCTTGAGAGTGGTAGGGAAGGCTCTACACATTATTTCATTTGGAACTCCTTGAAGATGCATAGTGGTCTTGAAGGTGGCAATATGATCAAAAGGATCTCGATTCCCATCGTATGAATCTAAAGAAGGCATTTTAAACTTCGGTGGTAGGGGATGGCCATTAATGGAAGCCGTAAATGGAGAGTCAGTTCTATGAACTAAATCTTCTACTGGGTTCGCCCTCCTCATATTCTCCTTCATTTCGTCCATGACCTTCTTCATCTGATCCATCTCTTTCTTCAAGTCAGATGCCCTTCGCGAAGTGGTATTCCTTGACTGACTCCCATGCTGAAAGTTCTCTCTGCCCTCTTGACTCTGAGTTTTCCCTTCTTCTTCATGCTCTTGATGCGTCTGCCTTCTTAAATTAACCTCTCTCCGTAAATACTGATTCTGGCGAGTTAACTCCGCCATCGTAGCTGCCATAGAGTGCATATGTTGGACAGACGGGGCCTGCATGTCCGGTGCAGATTGGCGATCGCGGTGAGGATTACTCGATGCGTCTCTACTCTGTTGAGGGCCTGGGCTAGTTGCCCTTGATCTAGTCCGAACCATTCCAACCCTTTCACGAGGGAAAGAAATCGTAGAACTAAACACGTTCAAGAGCGACAAACACGTTTCCCACAAACGGCGGCAACTGATAATTCTGGAATATCAGTGGGTTGAAAATCTTCGGACTTCGACAATCTTGAGAGTTAAATCCTGTAAAACCAAATTCAATCAGAGAAAAGACCGGTGGAGGCCGGCCTATGGTCCTCCGATGATGAAGTTAGTGGGTTGGAATAGAGAGGAAAAATTTTCTAAGTGTTTATTCTTTTCTTCTCAAAAGAAAAAGTCTGAATCCCCTTACCTCTATGCAGAATCGTGTTTATATAGTGTATGAAACGGTTATTTGCTCTGATAACCGTTCCTATTGTCGGGGAATTCACCAAAATCAGAGGTAACTTCCATAACTCCCATGGAAGTTACTTTATCCGAACCGGTGCCTTATTACGAGCAATGGAGGTTTTGATTTATAGGTAAGGTTCAAGTCATGAATGCTTGGCTCGTCCGTCCCTAACTTGAGGTGGACGTCCCTTAGCATAATCATGCTTGCCTCGTCCGTCCCGAAGGACGGACGAGGCCTCGTCCGTCCTTATCTAGTTTATGACGGACGAGGTAAGTTGGCTGTGCCCATGCTTCTCCCTTTTTCCTGTAGACGAGCCATATGAACAATTTTTTAAGGTGGTATTTTATAGCATCATCAATATTAATAGTTTAAAGATCCGTAAGACAACAGTCATTGAATGCATAAATAAATATAATTAAATAAGTAATCATACATTTTTGTCAAATTAATAATTATTTATTATATTTATATGTAATATCAATTAAATAAAGATATATGATAAAGAAGAACAGTAGCACACCAAGGAGTAGGACTGGGAGTAAATATGAAACAAAGAAAAAAAATAGTAATTGATATAAGCTTTTGCTTTTGAAATATATGACTTTTTATTTTTTAACCATACAAGTGGCCATTCTCTAGGAATTGGAGCAAGTATTAAATAACATTTTGGAATTGGAAATCTATAGAGCACTCATCAAACTACTTCATTAGATTGAAAGAAAACATAGAAGGGAGAAAGAGGTAATGAGAAAAAAAAATCGCAGATATAGATACAAATCGGTTGGTTGCACATGTAGTGTAATTTTTTGCTCTATTTTGTGCTAAAAGTGGGGTAATTTTTTGATAATGAAGAAGAAAAGTGCAAGGAAAAACAATTTTATTTCACGGCCCGTGGCAAAGTAAGTTAGAGTCCAGATAGAAGGTTTATTTAATTATTTTTTTTAATGAATGAGCAATTTTACGAGTAGAGTTACTGGCACAATACTTTCACAACAAAATTTAGGTGGCAAGTTATTAAGGATATGTAAAAAAGTAATGTCAATTGTGGATCTAAATAAAAACCAATTAAAACTTATCACTTAACCTTTATTATAAAATTATTTTGAAAATAATATTGTGAAAGTAGCACTTAGATGATCGTATTTAAACTTATTTCAATTGGGATTAAACAAAATTTAGAGTTAGAGGGTTCAAGTTTTTATTTTAAGGGTTAAAAAAAATTATATATAATTTTTGTTTTAATGAACCCCTGGGCTGGCTGTAGAGCCGCTCATGGCTGCCACTTCTCAAATGAGGGGAAAAAAAAGAATCTTCCAGTACAAATATTCATAAGGTTTGCACTTTCTCTATCTCATAAAATGAGAAGAAAGCTATGATTATATTATGAAGGCAATATTTAATTCACGTCCATTTTTTAAATATAAATGTTAAGTCTCTTCTCAATATTATATGACCAAAACATACATAAGAGAAATTGAGGTAGGAAAGTATAAGCTGTTAGTTAGTCCTTGCATGCTGGTTTAGTCCTATCTCAAAAAAAGAAAAAAAAGAAGAAGACATTTTCCCTCACACTTTTAAAGTAGCACATACAAATATATGCATATAATTGAGGATGGGAAAAATGATAATGTGGACAAACAGTATAGCCATTTTGGAATTATCTCAAAAGCGCACTAGTTTGAGTAAAGGTGCCACAAACTTTTTCCAAGTAACCGGCCTTGGTATTTGTCCAAAGGTGAAATCATGTAAAGCTATGATGAGATTAAGGGAGTTTTAGTTGCATAATCATCAGGATTAAGAAAGATTGTAATGAGAAATGACTCTAAGCATAGGATAAAGCAAATGAACGAGGCATAATAATTGAGGCAGGAAAGAGAGAAATGTTATATTTACAACATTTTCATGACACTTTCACAACAAACTATTTGCACCAACACCAAATCATAGGCGGTGAATTGTTATTGGTTCCAATTCGAATTCACAACTTAAATTACTTTTTTTATCTACCCATAATAATTAATAGCAACTAGCCACTTAAAATTTGTTGTGTAAGTGTAGGGAATAACAATCAATAACAATTTTGCCCAAAGGTGAAATCATGTAAAGCTATGATGAGATTAGGGGAGTTTTAGTTGCATTATCATCAGGATTAAGAAATATTGTAATGAGAAATGACTCTGAACATAGGATAAAGAAAATGAATGAGGCATTATGATTGAGGTAGGAAATGTTAGTATTTACATTAGTCGGCAAAAATGGGTTTTTGCCCATTTCGTCCAAAAGATGTAGCAAAGTTTCCCTATTCTGAAACTATCTAGTAAAATACCCCTGTTTTGAAACTTGATTTTACATTGAAACTCATTTTTTTAAAAATCAAGTTTCAAAATAGGGACATTTTGCTACATCTTTTGGGCAAAATGGACAAATGTCTATTTTGGCCTACATTAGTCTAGCTCTAGCCCAAAGATATTTCAAGTAAAATGGAAAGTCAGATTTTAAAATGACATTTATTAAAGAGTAGGTAAACCAAATCCTACAGAACCAAGTTGCTCACAATGCAAACAATATTGTTAACATCTTCACACTCATCATAATACTTGTGTTAAGAGCACCAATCAGTGTTAAACAGGAGATTTCAAGGGCATGAAATGAAAATCAAAATGTATGCAGTCGGTGTGGAGCAACTTTACTTCTATGCTTGGCTGATAATCATAAACAACGTGATTCTGACAAGGCAAGGGACGATATTGAGACTTGAGAGTGCATGTTACGAAGCCGTCAAACAAGTCACATTGATGCTTTGAATTATACGAATGAGACATTTAACAACTACAGATTTATGAAAAGGACCTTTAAAGTGTAAAAAAAGCTTGGAAGGTAAATGAAACAAATCAGATGTTGTGAACAAAAATTTTAGGTTTCGAATCCTGCCGCCAAATATCAATCGTTATATTGATATAATAATAAAAATCAATTATCATGGAGCAGGGCCTATGAATAAATTTTATTGCACTTATAAAAAAAAAAAAGTCAAGAACTTCACATATTGAAATCAGAAATAAATAGGGAAGTTTTTGTATAATTGTGTAAATTTACATGTTTAATATAGTGGTCAAGTATATTTATACTAAGACTATTCATTTTGTATTTAGTTTTTTAGGTATTCTAAGAATGAAGGAGGAGAGTAGATAATGATTGTTATATGTGAAGAAAAATAAACGAACAAACAATTAAAAAAAATATTTTAATAAAATGTAGTGTGAAATAAATAATTTGATGTGAGGAATTTTGAAAAATGAGTATGTAAAATAGAACAAGTAAGTTCTTATGCTAAAATAGACAATTTATTGCATGAACTAATTTTTTTTTTTTTTGAGAGAGAGAGTTTCAACATATGTCGTCTGCTTCTAATCATTAGATCAAGACACTAGTCAGTTTTTGGTGTAGGTAGATTGAACTCCAAATCTCTTATTCAATTATCAAAGATTTTATCAGTTGAGTTAACTAGAACTCATTTGCATGAACTAATGTGAACACTCTTAAGAATGATCAAGTTCTTTAAAATTTAGACCCCACAGACCTTTTGGGCTGTTTTCACATCCCTCGTCAATTAGTTTTTTCTATGGCTAAATTTAAAATTAAAAAAATATATTATAGTCACGTCCAGGAAAAATGCTCTTAACTAAAACTAATAGTACATTCCTCTTAACTCTTAATATTCGTTATATAGAAATTGAAGTCATGAGAATGTTCTTTAGGACTGTTCTAGTTCACAAGAAAATGAGCACTTCTATGATTGAAAAAAAAACACACGCACACACACAAGGAAATTTCCTAAGCCTTGATTATAGAGGATGTGTTATAGACTACAATTCTACAATTAATGTGTCCGATGTTTTTCATGCTTTGGCGCCTGAAGTCCTGAACTATGTTCACATTTTGAAAACATACATGTATATTTTCCGTGTGAAATAGGTCACACGCAAAAGACAAAAAGAGAGAGGAAAAAAAAAATGAAAGAAAGAAAGAGTTTTCCGAGAGAGAGAAAAGGAAAGACGAAATTTCTTTGTAATTTGAGTTTTGAAAAGAAATGCAAGAGATACAGTTATTGAGTTAGTTACCCAACGGACATATTAGCTTATCGAATTTACTGTTGTGTCTATTTATATGCGAGAATTGAGAGATGGGAAACAATTCCTTGCCGACCATTTCAAATCCAAAGGAAACATGACCTTTGGCCTATGGCACATTTTTCTTTTTCCTTTTTTTATTTTGAATAATTGGCTTTTAGTTAGGGCATTTAAAACTTCGAATAAATCTCCGAAAAAGAGTTATGAGTCAACTAGCGTTTTGTCTCAGAAAAAGTTAGCCGTATTGTCGGAGCTTTAGAAAAATTGAGAAAATTTTAAATATTGGGGTCCCACGGCTAGTTTTAAGAAATTGTTTTAATTGATTAAATAAAATTTTGATATTATTTTTTATATAAAATATAAAAAGTTCTAAAAAAAATCAGTTACTTCTTAATTTTCTCATAATTGTTTTTTTAAAATATTTCATATATCAATGTTGTTATGATATTCGTTAACTTTTCTTAATTTTAAAATTGTCTATAGTTTTATACATGTGATGATGTGATAAATTGAATTTTATACATTATAATTGTGCTTTTGTAATTCCCACGCTTTTATCATGGCAATTAGGGGTGTCAATTCGGGTTAGCGTGTCGAGTTTGTGTCGTGTCGAGGTAGGGGTATTCGACTAAATGGCTCAACCCTAACCCAACCCATTTAATAATCGTGTCATGATCCTTCAACCCTAACCTGACCTGTTAATAAGGCGGGTTGACCTGACCCAACCCATTTAACACGCTTAATAAACGAGTCGTGTTGGGTTGACATGAATGTAACACAACCCATTTCAACCTACATAATATTAAATATAACATCTATCTAGAAATAATTATTTTTACATCATAAAAAGCAGTGCATACACTTCAAGTTTTCAACCCACATTCAAAATAATCTAATTCAACAAAAATATAACATTCATCTAGTAATAAGTTCTTTACATTCCAAAAGAAGTTCATACACTTTAATTCAAATTCAAAATAACAAAGTTTCACAAAATAAAATAACATAGTTCAACAAAAATATAATATTCTTGGAACTCGCCAAATGCTAAGTATCAATATTGAAAGAATTTGAGCAAACAGTAGACTAATCCTGACTATGACCACGATCATCATCCATAGATTCTTTGTTGATGTCTGAATTCATAACATCTTCCACAAGCTCATCCAATTTCATTTGTGTAAGTTCTATGCCACCAAAAAAAAAAAAAAACAAAGAAGAAGAAGAAGAAGAAGAAGAAGAAGAAGAAAAGTATTAGTAGTTCTAAGGTCTGTAAAGTTTCAATTTCCAACTATATTCCTTGTAAATTTTTGTAATTACTTACTTTTTTTTTTAAATTTAAAATATATGTTGGATATAAAAGATATTTGACAAATCTAAAATAAAAAAAATATTTATTTGTTATATGAGTTAAACGGGTTGTATTAAGTGGGTCATTTCGGGTTGACACAAATAAATTGGCGTGTCAAACGTGTCTATTGCGGGTTACGCGGGTTGACCCGTTTATGACCCGTTTCTTATCGTGTTGTGTTCGGGTCGACCCGTTTATGACCCAAACCCATTAAGGCCCAACCCTAACCCGAAAAAACCCGTGTCGGGTTCGTGTCGTGTTCGCGGGTTGGGTCAAACATTGACACCCCTAATATTGGCAATAGTTATGATTTATGAACTTTTCATAATTTTAAAATTGTTAATAGTTTTATGCATGTAGTAATGTGATAAATTGAATTTTATATTTATAATTGTGCTTTCGTAATTCTCACGCTTTTATCATGGTAATAGTTATGAACTTTTCATAATTTTAAAACTATTTATAGTTTTATGCCTGTAGTGATGTGATAAATTGAATTTTATATTTATAATTGTGCTTTTGTAATTCCTATGGTCTTATCATTATAATAGTTATGAATGTGTTTGTGTTCGGTGCATGGGAGCACTAAATTTAATCCTTATCCATTAAAACCCTCGCTCCTTTCACAGTTCCATTTACTTAAATTTTAAACAAAAAATCAAATGCCAATACACATGCCCAAAAAAAAAAATGTTTTCTTTAATTTGTAAAATTTACAATTTTATTTCTTTATATGAGATGAGAGAGAAAGAGAGAGAAAAAATTTACCAAAAAGTCGAAAACTCATTTAAAAATCATTATTTATTTCCCTCTCTACAACGGTAAACACAACTGATGTCTTGCCAAAAATGCTTTTTTTTTTTGGCGTATTGATAGCAAATTTCTTCCTATTAGATAAAGTTTAGCGAAGTGGATTGGAGATTTCATTATAAAAAATAATGAAAGGGTGGGTTTATATTGACACAATTGACAATAAATGGATTAATTTGTCACAAGTATAATAAAACTATAGGTTTTCTTTTCTTTTCTTTTCTCTTTTTTTTTGTGTTTTTGTTTTTGTAAATTTTGTTTTTAAGTCGTTTAGTGACCTTTTTGCTAATAACAGTAACAGACATATAAATTAACTATTTATATCTTGAGTCAAAGAAACTACATATGAGTTAAAACTAATTTAGAATTGATCAGATTTACATTTCATGATTTGTTTCAAAACTCAATTGAATTAGCCAATGGGTTCAAAACTGCCTTCTACCCTTCCAGATAAAAAAAAAAAAAAGGAGAACAGGATTGAAGTAATGATTTAGTTTACCAAACACTTAATGAATATTGTGTGTAGATGTAGGTAATCGAGTAGTAATTGACCAATACTTAACTGACCAATATGTAGATTTATGTTTATAATTGAGTAGTTATTACTCATTACCAAACATGTTGATTTTTATTTTATTTCTAAGTAACATGTTTGATTATGTATATTATTAAATTATAAGTAGAACTTAAGAAGAATTGAATTATAGAACATAATTAACTAAAAACATATGGTTGTTGCATGATGAATTTATAGTTTTGTCACTGTGTACACATGCGCATGTGTACATAGTGACAAAACTATAAATTAATGTATCAAGTAGGTTTCATAAGGGAGGGGCCTATTGCCTGCCTTTCCTCTAGTCTTTGACTTGGAAATGGTGGGTAGAAGAAAGTTTCTCCAATATGTACATACATTCTTAATCAAGTACTCTGTCGTGTAACATGTTTACATAATTTAATAAGTTGTACGATTAAAATACGCACGGACAATATTATGAATTGTCGATTCTTCCAATTGATTTAGATGTAAACTTTATCCAGAATGGTTCGGTAGCCAAAACACTTGCCACATCTATATAAATTCAAACTTATGTGCCTAATATCAAATTCCTTTCTTAATAATAAATGAATATATAAAATGAATCTCCTTTGTATTTTAGGGATATGTGTAAAAATTACCTATCCATTGCTCTCCTAAATCAGTGAATTCAACATTCAAATTCGTGAAAAACGTAGGGCAGTGTTTTATGGGATGCTCATAAATACCATGTCTCAACACAGTTTTATTTTTCAAACGGCAAATGAATCTTAACCCCAAAGACCAGGCAAATCATTGCACCCTGAATCCCAATGCCTGCTTTTTCAAAATAATAGACACGAGCTTCTTTGTAGTTTGAACATTGAAGTCAAATAGGCTTAATTATTGACAACCCAAAAAAAGGGTCAAATAGGCTATAGTTCATGATGTTTATAAACAATTTATTAGAGTACGTCTAGAATTAGTAGCTTTGACAATTATTGAGATGATTTGAGTAGGTAGAGGCGTAGATCTTGAGTAATGCATTGGACATGGCAGTAGCATTGATAGCTTGAATTCATTAACAAAGAAAAAATAATTTGCTCCAAATATGTTTGGAGCTATTTTGCTCAAACTTGCTATGTAGTAATTGAAAAGACCATTTATGGGTAATTTTAGTAACACAACTTTTTTTAAGAGTTATATGGCTTGTTTAAATAATAAACATAAATAGTCTTATATTTATCACATAATAGATTGAAAAAGATAACACCAAACATGTTTAGAGTCAAACTTTGTTTTTAACAAAAAAAATGAGGAAATTAACTATGATATTTTTCAGCTTAACACTAATTAGAGTTGGTGAGCTCTGAAAGCTCAAACCTATATCCAGTCCATTGAATAGAGGACTATTAAACGAGTAGTGTAGATCGGCTGAAGATATCTAGTCAAACCCGATTGTGCCGTGCAAGTCGACAAGATAGAAAGACAATCATCATGTCAATTAAGAGGCTTGGTTCTTAGCAAAGCTATTAGGCGGGAAAAGAGCTAAGAAGAGCAAGTATAAATAGAGGCATGTAAGCAACTAGAACAGAAAAGACTTATATTGTTATGGGGAAGGATCCCCTCCAATTAAATCCTCCAATTTTCTCTCATTTTTCATCCGGATGTGCAACACATGTCATTTATTTGATTTATAAATACCATAGCTCTTACTTCTAAATACAAACTTGAAGATATTTGAGGATTCAATGGGAGGATGACTTTATTATTAGATTGGCGTTGGCGAACCTCATGAGAAATAGTCGATCTCACAATGAACTTCTTTAGCGTGTTACAAAGACATGATATTCCCGAAGTCAATCTAATCCAATGATCTTACTTTTTTTTTTATACGATCTCATCCCCATAGTTGTATTTGAGGTTTTTATGTATGGGAAAACATTGTGAATTATCATAGACCAAAAATATGCGTTAAACCCACTTTTTAATTATAAAAGTGCACAGTATTTTACACATGGGGTGAAAGAAAAAACCCTAAAAGAGGTCTCAATTTAGACTTGACCCTGAATAAGGCACCAAAAGTAAACTCAGAACAGAGGGATGTAATAGTTACTATTATCAGTCTTTTCGGGTAGAATTTCAACATATCCAGATTAGCTAGATAGTTACAAGTAAACTCAAGAAGTAAACAAGAAGAGATTAAGCATACGAAATTCAAAACTCTAAAAAGCAAGAAAAATAGAAGCGAAGAAGCAAGCAAAGCCCATTGGTTTACAAAAAAAGAAAAGTCAACAGCATTAGTTTTTTTTTTTTTTTTGGTTTTTAGCTTTCCCTTTTAATAAAAAATAACAACTCAATTACCCAAAAACATAGGTGCTTAAGTGCTTTTTATGGTGATGTTAACTTATCACCAGTTGTACTTTTACAGCACGTATTTCCCCCAAAACCCATTTGTAGTAACAATGTTTACTCTGATCTCATCCTTTCTAAACACATAATGCCAGGTTCACATTTTTACAACAAATTTTACATGACAGACTATTATTTACTGTTATTAATAAATAAAAAAATAATTTCAATGATCAATTTAAATTAAAAGCCTATAAAAACTTACTAATTAAAATTTATTATAAAAATATTGTAAATTGTAACATCAAAATATAAGTTCTTGTAGCCAGCGTGTGCTCAACTTAACTTTGACTCTATCTCTCTCTAAAGATATAATAAAGGCAACCAAAATGGAAAATACTCATTAGCCCTCCTACAGCTACAACTTACACATACAAGTACTCATTCCATTTCATTCTAAGAAGAAGACAAACCTCTCTCTTTGGTTTCCTCATATCACAGATCTCTCATTCGGCTTTTATCGGTACAGAGACACACCGCTCTCAAATGCCTCTTCCTCTTCCTCTTACTCACAAGCACAAAAATCAAACTCCAACACTATAAAAAAGTTTCAACGCAAACACACATAGATATAGATACATACATACGCATATATATATAAAAAAAGTAGATGAAGTGTAAGAGGCATCTCTCTGACCTGAGTAGCACAGTCGGCGTGTGCGCCTCCTGTCTCCGCGACCGTCTCTTCGCTCTCATCGCCGCCCAGGCCCAGGTCCAGGCCCGAGCCCAGTCGGAAGCCCAAACCCAAGCTCAGTCCCGCGATGACCCGAGAAAATCTGACCCGAATATAAAACCGCCACCGTTGGTGTTCCCTCGCTCTGTCTCTCCTTACGTTTCTCGCCGCAAATCAGACGAGGCCACGTGGCAACAACGGCAGCACCAGAATAGTTATCACGATCGTCGGTTCTATAGTACTCCTCAGGTCGGGCCTGCCACGTCATCAACCGCCGCCAGCGCCAGCGCCCCGACCAGCTTCACCGCCGGTGGGTCGTATTGGAAGAAGAACGGTAGGTTCTCGTTGTTTTCGAATCTGTTCAGGTCCAGATCCGAGAAATTGGAATCGGATCCTAGGGTTTCGACTCGCGAGCCCTCGGCTTCTACTACTACTACTACTACCACTGCGACTACTGCTGCTTCTACGAGTTCGCCTTCTCCGTCCTGGTTCGCCGCGATCTTCTCCGGCCGCATGAAGAAGAAATCGCGGCTTTTCGTTTACGACGAGGCCACCGTGGAGAGAAAGCCTCGTCCGCGAGCTGATCGGGGAATGTCGCCGGCGAGAACTGGAGACTCCGACGAGGACTGCGAACGTTCGCCTCCGGTGAGCGGTTACTCCACGGAGACGTGGAGGTCGCCGGCGTTTCAGGTGCGCCGGACACGGCACGGACACAGCCGCAACGTGTCCGGGATTGCATTTTGCCTGAGCCCGCTCGTGAGGGCGAGCCCGAACCGGCACTGGAGCCAGAAAGGTATGCCGCCGGACATTGCCGTCTCCGGCGAGGTCAGAGCTCCGGGGAAGTTTTGCAAGAACCGGTCGCGGAAGCTTGTGGATTTCGGAAGAGTCAATCACAACCGTTGATTTGTTTGACCGCTGATATTAGACTCGGTAACCGTTGATGAATGTCTCTATGAAAGTACGGTTTTGCCCCTATCCCATTACATTTTCTTTATGTAATTTTTTTTTTTTTTGGGTATGGTAAAAATAGTTTAAATTATATAGAGAGAGAAACATGGGGTGGGTATTTTGTGTGTTATCTTTTATACCAGAGTGTTGATTACTACAGAAAAATTATTTTTTAATGTGAATATGGATTCTGATTTTTGACTATTCAATTTGGGTGGAGCTTTTGACAGTTAACTAATTGCCTCTTTTCATATTAGAATATTGTTGTTTTCTTTTATTCTAGAGCAGTTCAAATGTTTGATTATGTATTGATTGCTTGTACATTTTTTAAAACTTTATTTAAATTGTTTGATTTATATATAATTCTTTTAAAGTTTATTCTCTCTTTTTTTACAAAATATATTTTGATACAACTTTTTTAACCTAATAAAATATAATAAAAGTATATGTAAAATTCCTTATATTTTGTCTTCTCTAATTATTAATTAATTGAATTTAGTTATCTTTAGAAATATAACATTATAAATAATGTTAGACCTAATAAAATTGAATATATTATATCTTTTTAATGAAAATTTCTCTTCATTATTATGTTAACATGCCAATTGACTTTTTTTTCCGCAAACATGATTCATCCCAAACTCAAATTCAACGATAATGAATTTTATTATAGAGCGGACACTATAGGTTAATATACTACCTCATTTATATAATAAAAAAATTAGTTTAATTTTATCACTTAAACTAACTAAACCCATTATTTATGTTGTATTACCCTATAAAATAATGTGTTTAAATTTAATTCATGACCCTATATATTTTGTGCATAAAAAATAAGCCATTATAGGTCTTTGAGAACGACATTGAATAATTGAGTAATTCTTCCGTCATCTAAATTCACATATTTTGACTCAGTTGACACATTAGTTAATATATGATTGAATTATATTTACTTATACACGAATTGTTTCAAGAATTACCATGTGACTAATGTGTGATTAAATTACATCACTTGTACACAAATTGTTCCAACAATTACTGCGTGTTTAAGTTATGTCAAAAGACAAAACGTGTAGACGCGTGTAGTCGTGGTCCTAAAATTTTTGGAGGAAAATGGGCAATGCCCAAGCTCTTGCCCACTTTGAATAGTTGCAATAAATAACATCTAGTATAAGTAATATGGGTGCGGCACAAAGCCAGGTGGTTGAAAACTTGATGGGTTCTAGTAGAGGTGGGTGGGGCCACGAGTACAATTAAGAATGACGTGTCATCCTTTCCATCCATCCATATTGTTTGAAATATTTTGGGTAAAAAAAAATTGAATAAATTTGTGGGGTCCTCACTTTTAACCCCACAAAATTCAAGCGTGTCCAATTTAATGCTGTATCTACTACCTTCACTCTTTTCTTTCTTTCTTTAATGCGATGATATAAGCAACACTTACACAGAATTTAATGAATTTTTTTTTTTTCTAATTTTTTGAGAAAGAATTTAATGAGTTTGAATCTGATAGATCAGACGGCTATTTATGCATGTCAGAAATCAATCAAACCGATCTGTTTTTTTTTTTTTTTTTTTTTTTTTTTTTTTTTGAGAAGGAACTCGAGCTGTTTTTTGTTTGCCCTGTGTTGGACCACACTCGACAATTTCTGTGTTCTGAGTTATGAGTATGACCAAATTCTTGTTTATTAGTAGTACTAATATTAATCGGCCTAGAAAAAGTGGGGTCATAGATATATGATGATCTGGGGAAAAAAAAAGGGTTTGGTTTGGTCTGCAATTTAAAGGGGGGTTTTACGATTTCCTAGGGAATAATAGGATTTTAGTACGGTCAATGTCCTTTTAACCGTTAGCTTCCAAGGCTTTCCTTTTCTTTTACTTTTCAGTTTATTCTTTCCTTTTTTTTTTCTTTTTTTTTTTTTTTTGAAGATTTTGGCTTTAAATCAAATTTAAAGTATTTGATTTAAAGGCTTGGTTTTTAAATTTGTTTGTTTCCCGGGGTTTTCCTCTCCTATTGATATGAAATTTTCATAAAATTTTTAATAATTATCGTGGAAATATAATTGCGAAATAAAAGTGATTTTTTTAGTAATTGATTATATGAAAGTAATGTTTTATCACTCTCAATTTAACACTTTAGTAGTCTTATAACTTAGCAGTATTATTTAATCTCTTTTGTAAGAAGAATTAAAGTTTAAATCCACATCTTCATTGGTCTAAGTGTAACTATGAAATTATTATTATTATTATTTTTAATTTAACACTTCAAATAAATTATGAAAAAGAAGAAGATATTTTTGATGTGATTTTTATCTTTTTGAAAATAGGAAAATTTATGATGTTCTTCTTTTATTTGAAATGGATGGAGAATTTATGATCCAACTTGAACTTTAAAATTTGTAGATGAATTTAAATGTGATAGCTAGTATATGGCGTGACTTAACCATTTGCATTCAAATTCAATGTTGCCCTAATTTTTAATTTTTATCGCGATTAATTAGACAACTATCCTTTATATTTTTCTACTACTTGACATTTTGTAGCTAATTTGGTATTTGCTTTTATTTTTTTTAAGGGATGCTTATATTTATGAGTAATGTTAGAGATACAACAAATTATACCAAAATAACCTTTACAAACCGATATAGTAATGATTAATGAATGTGACTAGTGGATATTAGCAACATAATAAATTAATGTTAGGATTATTTTAATGATTTGTAACACCTTAGTTTGTAAAAGGTTATGTAGTAAAATTTATATTATCTAAACCATTTCATTGAATTCGCTGATGTCAGTTACAATTTTATTCGGACTTATTAAATTTCATGGTTAGGCTTTGAATTTTTAAAATCAAGGATTAACAACACAATTAGTTAGGGTGATTACTAAATGTACAATTTAAGCCTAACTAGATATGGAAAACAAATTGGCCAATTTTAATTAGGTTAGATTTAATCCACTAGTAAATAATGATTTGATATGGAGTAGACCGTGAGTTTGAATTTTTTGGGATGATGGTGTGATGTTGTTTCAACTTAAAGCATTATTGCTTTCTCCGGAAAAAAAAAAATAAAAAAGAGAAAAACTTAAAGCATTTTTAAGACCTGAAATAATTGATGCTCTAGGTGGAGTTAAGGTCAAGCAATGAATGACCCAAACACTCAAGGGATTGCCTGCGACCATTTAATCAGTATTGGTCCCTTAAACATTTACCTGTCTAGGCCCCTTAAATATTGGTTCTTTAATTCTTAGAGGATAATCACCCTCTTGCTCTTTTTTTTCCCTACAATATATATATATATATATCAAATAAATACTTATTAATAACTAATATAATCATCAAATTTTATATTTAGAAAAAAAAAGTATTATATCTCTTTTGTTAAACTTATTCATGCATTTCACGAACAGACTACTAACTAGAATTACGAATGGACTACTAACTAGAATTACGGGAAAAAAATATATCTATATTAATAAATCTCTTCCCTAGATAACAAACTTTGAACTTACTCTCTTCTTTTTTTTGAACTTGCTCACCTAATTTTTTTTTGTTTTTTTGAAACCACTTTTTTTTTTTTTTTTTTGAAAACCAACCTACTCACCTAATTAAAGAAACATAATACCTGTCTTTCCTTTTAAAACCTTAATGGCTTAAACCCAACCTTTGAAAGATATCTCATATAATGAATTGTCTTTCAATAAATAATGTATATAAGTTTTTAAAACCCCTCTCTCTCTTTCTCTCTCTCTCAATCCAACATTTCTCTCTCTCAATCCAACATTTGGAAAGGGGGATTTGACCCTAATTCTCTTTCTAAAATAGAGTAGATAATACCATAAGTTACAAGACTCTTAGTACCATTCTTTTTAATATTCTCTCTATATGATTGAAGTAGAAGATGTTGGTGTCCTCTTTTTAATTTCCAAAACTGTTCAATAAATTGTTAATAGAAAAATTAAAAACTATGTCTCTATGAGCTTATCATTGGTTTGGTTGTTTAGAAAGGGGGAGAATGGAAAAGGGGGTGGGTGGAGATTTTCCACTTACTAAGGCCCACCAAAAACCATCCTCCCAAATTGAGAGGAAATCTTGGAGAGATTTTCTTCCCATTTTTTAAAACATGAAATTCACCATTTTACTCCTTTTGATTATAATCTTTTCTATCATTTCTTTATGTTATAGGATTATAATAGTAAATTTAAGCAAATCACCTATTTATCCCCCATTTTCTTCCCAACCTAACAAATCGTGTGTGTGTATATAATCACTAATAGTTGAAACGTTTAACTTTTTGTTGATCGTGTCTCATTACGCCAAGTGGCTACACAAATTTATGCCACGTATACATTTAAAAACACTAAATAGTTATGCCTTTTGAATGAAAGGAGCCTGCTGACCGAAAATGTGCATGTTAAACAAAAAGGTGCCTATTGAATGAAAATGTGCCTATTGAAGAGTCATAATCATTTGAGTATAAATAGTGGTTTATATTCATTTGGTAACTTCTTCTTAATTTCTTCCCTTTATCTTGAATTTAGCTTCATCCTATCTGATTTTAAAAAATAAAAAATAAAAAAGTTTGATTCTAAAAAAGAAAAAAGAAAAAAGTTTCATCCTATCTAAAAGAATAAACAATTAATACAAACCTCTTGTAATGTTTCCTATTTTCTGGAATGGTGTAAAAAAAAATGGCATTTCAGTATTCATTTAACTACTATTATGATTTATGTTCATTTATGAGATAAGCAAAAAACTTAAGATACTTCAATAGTGAAATGGGTAAAAAACATTAAATGTGGGACAAGATAAAAAAAAAAAAAAATTCCGAAAAAATGATTAGGTTGGATTGGTGCGACAGGGAAGTTCTTTTCCCATATTTTTCGGCGTTTATGTGTCTATATGCCTATGGTATATATAAAATGAAAAGAAATATTTGTGATTAGTGGGACAGGATCACGGGGAATGGAAAACATAAATTATAAAAAGAGAAGTGCGTACCTATTCTTAGAAGTTTTTACTATTTAGTAAAATAAACAAAAATTACAAATAGCAATTTTGGAAAATATCCATATATATATATATATATATATATTTTTTTTTTTTGTTTCTAAGAAAGATGAATAAGAAGTTATCAAATAAATATGACAACTATTTATACCCAAAGGATTATGATCATTTAATATGCACATTTTATTCAATAGATACCTTTTCGTTCAACAGACACCTTTTTGTTCAACAAACATTTTTTTGTTCTATAAACACCTTTTGGTATATCCAATTTGAATGGTTATAACCTTTCAATATGTATATTTTGATATATATATTACAACCTATCTTGTACATACATACCTACATATACAACACAAACTAAACTAGAGACACAGGGTCCGTTTGGATAGCACTTATGGTTGCTGAAAGTTGATAAAAACTGATTGTTGCTGAAAACACTGTAGTAAAATAATTTTTAAATATGTGAATAGTGTTGTGGGACTCACTTTTAATATTAAATATTGTATGAACAGTGCGTGAACAGTGCGTATACTGTTCACGCACAGTAAATTTTGTCACCCCAAAGTCAACAAAGTGAAAAAAAAAAAAAAAGAAAAGAAAGAAAAGAAAGGTAAAATGCAACTTTACTTTGAGCAGCAAAACTTGCTATTCAAACGCAGGCACAATATTATGTCTCTTATTCATTCCCATAAAAAATAATAATAAAACAATATATATATATATATATATATATATTTTTTAAATTCTAAAACTCATCCAATAGCTATTCCCGTGTATCACATTTTCTAAAATTCTAGTTCCGTGCCTGCCATAATCTTTTAAAAAATATTTCCTAATATTAGTTGCAGTAACAATCAACGGTAACATGATTCTAAAAAAAAAGATAAAAAATAAAATAAAATAAAGCAAGTAGCCTTAACCATATTAGTTATTACTGAGTTGCATCATTTTGACCTACTCAAAACCTACTAATTTGGAACCCAAAAAAAATTGATAATAGACTTACAAGACTTGAAGTGATAGGCTCAATACTTTGCTTGTACTCTCGCTTTAGATCTATAACTTACTCTTTTCCAAAACAAGAAAAGAATCTATCGAGATCACAAGAAATACTAGTATAAGTAATAGGACTTTACACTAACTAATGCCGCTACTGGTACGATTTTTTTTTTTTCTTCAAAATAGGATGGGTACAAATGTTAAAACCCGACCTGTTTTTTGTTTGACCTGTGTTGGACCACACTCGACAATTTCTGTGTTCTGAGTTATGAGTATGACCAAAATCTTGTTTATTAGTAGTACTAATATTAATCGGCCTAGAAAAAGTGGGGTCATAAATATATGATGATCTAGGACAAAAAAAGGGTTTGGTTTGGTCTGCAATTTAAAGGGGGTTTTACTATTTCCTAGGGAATAATATGATTTTAGTACGGTCAATGTCCTTTTAACCGTTAGCTTCCAAGGCTTTCCTTTTCTTTTACTTTTCAGTTTATTCTTGCTTTTGTTTTTTTTTTTTTTTTTTTGGGTGATGATTTTGGCTTTAAATCAAATTTAAAGTATTTGATTTAAAGGCTTAGTTTTTAAATTTGTTTGTTTCCCGGGGTTTTTCTCTCCTATTCATATAAAATTTTCATAAAATTTTTAATAATTATTGAGGGAATATATTGTTATTGGTGTGAATTGCGAAATAAAATAATTTTTTAGTAATTGATTATGTTAGAGTAATGTTTTATCACCCTCAATTTAACACTTTGGTAGTTTTGTAACTTATTAGTATTGTTTAATCTCTTTCTAAGAAGAATCAAAGTTTAAATCCACCTCTTTATTGGTGTTAGTGTAGCTATGAAATCATTAAAAAAAAAAAAATTAACACTTCAAATAAATTATGCAAAAGAAGAAGATATTTTTTAACGTGATTTTTATCTTTTTGAAAATAGGCAAATTTATTATTTTTCTTCTTTGGATGGAGAATTTATGATCCAGATTGAACTTTAAAATTTGTAGATGAATTTAAATGTGATAGGCTGATAGATAAATTTGTAGACGAATTTAAATGTGATAGCTCGTATATGGTGTTACTTAACCATTTGCATTCAAATTCAATGTTGCCCTAGATTTTAATTTTTATTGCAATTAATTAGACAACTTCCCTTTATATTTTTCCACTACTTGACATTTTGCAGCTAATTTGGTATTTGCTTTTATTCTTTTTAAGGGATGCTAATATTTATGAGGGATGTTAGAGATACTACAAATTATATCAAAATAACCTTTACAAACTGATATAGTAATGATTAATGAATGTAACTGGTGGATATCAACAACATAATAAATTAGTGTTAGGGTTATTTTTATGATTTATGACATCTCAGTTTGTAAAAGGTTATGTAGTAAAATTTATATTATCTAAACCATTTCACTGAATTGTCTATTGTAAGCTACAATTTCATTTGGACAAATTGAATTTCGTGGTTAGGCTTTGAATATTTAAAATCAAGGATTAACAACACAATTGGTTAGAGTGATTACTAAATGTACAATTTAAGCCTAACTAGATATGGAAAACAAATTGGCCAATTTTAATTAGGTTAGATTTAATCCACTAGTAAATGCTTGAATCATAGCTCATTGACATTATTCTCCAAATTAACCTAGTACTAATCTCATAGGAAGGCTCATAATTGTGGCTTATTGTTATTGTAAGGGCTTTGATATAGAGTAGACCGTGAGTTTGAATTTTTTGGATGATGGTGTGATGGTGTGATGTTGTTTCAACTTAAAGCATTATTGCTTTCTCCAAAAAGAAAGAAAGAGAAGAACTTAAAGCATTCTTGCACTCTATTTTTAACACCTGAAATAATTGATGCTCTAGGTGGAGTTAAGGTCAAGCAATGAATGACACAACCGCTTAAGGGATTACCTGCGACCATTTAATCAGTATTGGTCCCTTAAACATTTACCTGTCTAGGCCCCTTAAATATTGGTTCTTAATTCTTAGAGGATAATCACCCTCTTGCTCTTTTTTTTTTCCCCTTACAATATAAATAAATAAATATATATATATATATATATANTCCAATAGCTATTCCCGTGTATCACATGGGTTAGTGATTAGTGTGTGTGTATATATATATATATATATATTTTAGCTTTTCACTTTTCCATACTTTTTACTGACCTCACATTTGGAAAAATTGAGACATTTTCTGTTATTTCACATTTCTATCTTTCTTACATTTTTCTATTCTTCCCCTTAATTTTTTTTGGGATAGTTGAGGTAGTGGGATTTAAACCAATATTTTTGTTGGAAACACCAATATGTGTCAATTGATTTATGAGACTTTTGGTCCCTAATTAGTTTATAAAATCTAAATAAGGTGAAAGGGTAAGCATTCCTCTCCTCCTCTCATCTCCCTGAATTCTTTACTTTCCTATTCCTCTAAACTTCCAAACACACTATTAGTGATAAACTCTTCAATGCATGTAAATGTTATTACCCCTAAATTTACCTAAAATTTTCAAAAAAAAAAAAAAAAAAGGTTAACCCCCCCCCCCCAAAACTCTTCATATTTCTTGTATAATATTATTAAATTGGTTCAATTTTTATGTTCGTTATTATTTTAGCTACCCATTCATAAAATTCTAGTTCCGTGCCTGCCATAATCTTTTAAAAAATATTTCCTAATATTAGTTGCAGTAACAATCAACGGTAACATGATTCTAAAAAAAAAGATAAAAAATAAAATAAAATAAAGCAAGTAGCCTTAACCATATTAGTTATTACTGAGTTGCATCATTTTGACCTACTCAAAACCTACTAATTTGGAACCCAAAAAAAATTGATAATAGACTTACAAGACTTGAAGTGATAGGCTCAATACTTTGCTTGTACTCTCGCTTTAGATCTATAACTTACTCTTTTCCAAAACAAGAAAAGAATCTATCGAGATCACAAGAAATACTAGTATAAGTAATAGGACTTTACACTAACCTAATGCCGCTACTGGTACGATTTTTTTTTTTCCTTCAAAATAGGATGGGTACAAATGTTAAAACCCGACCTGTTTTTTGTTTGACCTGTGTTGGACCACACTCGACAATTTCTGTGTTCTGAGTTATGAGTATGACCAAAATCTTGTTTATTAGTAGTACTAATATTAATCGGCCTAGAAAAAGTGGGGTCATAAATATATGATGATCTAGGACAAAAAAAGGGTTTGGTTTGGTCTGCAATTTAAAGGGGGGTTTTACTATTTCCTAGGGAATAATATGATTTTAGTACGGTCAATGTCCTTTTAACCGTTAGCTTCCAAGGCTTTCCTTTCTTTTACTTTTCAGTTTATTCTTGCTTTTGTTTTTTTTTTTTTTTTTTTGGGTGATGATTTTGGCTTTAAATCAAATTTAAAGTATTTGATTTAAAGGCTTAGTTTTTAAATTTGTTTGTTTCCCGGGGTTTTTCTCTCCTATTCATATAAAATTTTCATAAAATTTTTAATAATTATTGAGGGAATATATTGTTATTGGTGTGAATTGCGAAATAAAATAATTTTTTAGTAATTGATTATGTTAGAGTAATGTTTTATCACCCTCAATTTAACACTTTGGTAGTTTTGTAACTTATTAGTATTGTTTAATCTCTTTCTAAGAAGAATCAAAGTT
This sequence comes from Quercus suber, assembly GCF_002906115.3. Lineage (NCBI taxonomy): Eukaryota > Viridiplantae > Streptophyta > Magnoliopsida > Fagales > Fagaceae > Quercus > Quercus suber. The sequence continues at coordinate 2,015,277 of NW_027069468.1, read as the reverse complement.
TAAATCCACCTCTTTATTGGTGTTAGTGTAGCTATGAAATCATTAAAAAAAAAAAAATTAACACTTCAAATAAATTATGCAAAAGAAGAAGATATTTTTTAACGTGATTTTTATCTTTTTGAAAATAGGCAAATTTATTATTTTTCTTCTTTGGATGGAGAATTTATGATCCAGATTGAACTTTAAAATTTGTAGATGAATTTAAATGTGATAGGCTGATAGATAAATTTGTAGACGAATTTAAATGTGATAGCTCGTATATGGTGTTACTTAACCATTTGCATTCAAATTCAATGTTGCCCTAGATTTTAATTTTTATTGCAATTAATTAGACAACTTCCCTTTATATTTTTCCACTACTTGACATTTTGCAGCTAATTTGGTATTTGCTTTTATTCTTTTTAAGGGATGCTAATATTTATGAGGGATGTTAGAGATACTACAAATTATATCAAAATAACCTTTACAAACTGATATAGTAATGATTAATGAATGTAACTGGTGGATATCAACAACATAATAAATTAGTGTTAGGGTTATTTTTATGATTTATGACATCTCAGTTTGTAAAAGGTTATGTAGTAAAATTTATATTATCTAAACCATTTCACTGAATTGTCTATTGTAAGCTACAATTTCATTTGGACAAATTGAATTTCGTGGTTAGGCTTTGAATATTTAAAATCAAGGATTAACAACACAATTGGTTAGAGTGATTACTAAATGTACAATTTAAGCCTAACTAGATATGGAAAACAAATTGGCCAATTTTAATTAGGTTAGATTTAATCCACTAGTAAATGCTTGAATCATAGCTCATTGACATTATTCTCCAAATTAACCTAGTACTAATCTCATAGGAAGGCTCATAATTGTGGCTTATTGTTATTGTAAGGGCTTTGATATAGAGTAGACCGTGAGTTTGAATTTTTTGGGATGATGGTGTGATGGTGTGATGTTGTTTCAACTTAAAGCATTATTGCTTTCTCCAAAAAGAAAGAAAGAGAAGAACTTAAAGCATTCTTGCACTCTATTTTTAACACCTGAAATAATTGATGCTCTAGGTGGAGTTAAGGTCAAGCAATGAATGACACAACCGCTTAAGGGATTACCTGCGACCATTATCATTATCTCTCTCTCTCTCTCTCTCTCTCTCTCTCTCTCAAATAAATGCTTATTAATAACTAATACAATCATCAAATTTTATATTTAGACAAAAAAAAATATTATATATGTATTAATAAATCTCTTCCCTGGATAACAAACTTTGAACTTACTTACCTAATTGTTTTTCTTTTTGAAAACCAACTTACTCACCTAATTAAAGAAACATAATACCTGTCTTCCCTTTTAAAACCTTAATGGCTTGAACCCAACCTTTGAAAGATATCTCATATAATGAATTGTCTTTCAATAAATAATGTATATAAGTTTTTAAAACCTCTCTCTCTCTCTCTCTCTCTCTCTCTCTCTCTCTCCAACATTTGGAAAGGGGGATTTGACCCTAATTCTCTTTCTAAAGTAGAGTAGATAATACCATAAGTTACAAGACTCTTAGTACCATTCTCTTTAATATCACCTCTAAGGGCATGTTTGGTAGACTATAATAGGTGCTGTAATGTAATAGTTATTTCTATTGTTTGGTTATATTTTTATTAAAAGGAATAGTCATTTCTTATGAATAGCTATTCTTCAAAATGAGGAATAACTATTCTTCTTTAAAAGGTTGTATTAGCTATTACTTAGTAATAGCAACAATTTCAAAACTTCAAAATAAACAAACTTCCCATATACTTCTAACAATTATAAAATTAAAAAATAAAAAAAATAACACATATCTCTCTTAAATTTAAAAATAACAATTTTTAAGGAGATATAATTATATGAGTAAGATATTTTCTAAAATAAATGTTAAGCTTCATTCTAATGTTATAACTCACAATCAAACTAATGAATATGTTTAGTTATTACATTACAACACATTTTATTCCTATTACTAAATATTACAATTCTTATCGTAATTTCCATTCAGTGTACCAAATGTACCCTAAATGATTGAAGTAGAAGATGTTGGTGTCCTTTTTTTAACTTCCAAAAATGTTCAATAAATTGTTAATAGAAAAATTAAAAATGGGCTCTATGAGCTTATCATCCATTTGGTTGTTTAGAAAGGGACAGAATGGAAAAGGAGGTGGGTGGAGATTTTCCACTTACTGAAGCTCACCAAAAACCATCCTCCCAAATTGAGAGGAAATCTTGAAGAGATTTTTTTTTCCCATTTTTGAAAACAAGAAATTCACTATTTTACTCCTTTTGATTATAATCTTTTCTATCGTCTCTTTATGTTATAGGAGTATAATAGTAAATTTAAGCAAATCACCTATCTATCCCCCATTTTCTTCCCAACCTAACAAATGATATATATATATATATATATAGCTTTTCACTTTTCCATACTTTTTACTGACCTCACATTTGAAAAAATTTAGACATTCTGTTATTTCACATTTCTATCTTTCTTATATTTTTCTATTTTTCCCCTTACTATTTTTTTTGGGGATAGTTGAGGTAGTGGGATTTAAGCCAACATTTTTGTTGGAAGCACCAATATGTGTCAATTGATTTATAAAACTCTCGGTCCCTAATTAATTTTAAAAAATCTAAATAAGGTGAAATGGTAAGCATTCCTCTCCTCCTATCATTCTCCGTGAATCCTTTACTTTCCTATTCCTTTAAACTTCCAAACACACTATTAGTGATAAACTCTTCAATGCATGTAATATCATTCTCCAGGGTATTTCATGACTTATCAAATTTATTCATACCATAATCATGGGTGGACCCACTTAGAAGGGTGGGGAGCCATGCCCCCCCCCTCCCCCCCCCCAAAACTCTTCATATTTCTTGTTTAATGTTATTAAATTGGTTCAATTTCTATATTCGTTATTATTTTGGCTACCCATTCATAAAATTCTTGTTCCGCACTTGGTCATAATCTTTTAAAAAATATTTCCTAGTATTAGTTGCATTAACGATCAACGGTTGCATGATTCTCAAATAATAATAATAATAATAATAATAATGCAAGTAGCCGTAACCGTATTACTAATGAGTTGCATCATTTTGACCTACTCAAAACCCACTAATTTGGAATCCAAAAAAAAAATGATAATAGACTTACAAGACTTGAAGTGATAGGCTCAAGACTTTGCTTGTGCTCTTGCTTTAGATCTATAACTTATTCATTTCCAAAACAAGAAAAGAATCTATCGCGATCACAAGATATACTAGTATAAGAAATAGGACTTTACACTAACCTAATGCAGAGCTACTGGTACGATTTTTTTTTTTACTTCAAAAGAGGATGTGTACCAAATGTTAAAACCATGGACTGAGTCCAAAACTGAAATTTCCACTTAGAAGTATTTTTATAATTAAAAAAAAATATTGGTTTTTCTCTCGATCAAAATACACCATTAATTATTAAGTGCCTATTGTGTCATAGCTAGCAAGATAACGATCCTTATGGAGGTGACATCTATATATAGCACTGCATATTCTTGAAGGCAATGTATTCTCACAAGATTGCAATAACAAAGTCCAGGATATTTTTAATATGAATAACGTAAAGAATGTATCAAAGTGGCACCAAATATCCAAAAGGAAATGATTTGATATTCATGGAACACTTTGTGTTTCTATATGTTGGTGGGTAAGTAGGGAGAGATTGGCTGTGGGACAAGCAAAATCTTCAACCGATTATCAAAAATGGTTGTATATTAATGTAAAGGAAAAATTAAGGAAGATAATTGTAATTAATAAACAAGTTATAGATATCAATAGACTAATTCGAGATTCTGCTAGTCTTTACTGGGTAGGGAGTTAGGTTTTTGTTCTGTCGGTGGCTTGCTAATTCTGCTGAGATTAGGCATTGTTTAGTGCACTTTTTATTCAATTAATTAGTGGCAAAATCTTTTGTAACATATATAGGTGAATGGGTTGGATACGTATGTAGGAATATCTTTTGTCACATATGTAGGTTAAAATAAGAAAAAAAAAGCACTATTTCAAGCCCTTCATTTAATTAATATGGTAGAGGCAGGCACACTAAGAGAGCATTCCCATCTAATCTTGTTTTATTTTCTTAGTTTCTTAGTGTTTTTTTGGGCCCCCATGTTATCCATCAAGTTGACACTCAAAAATATATAATTTGAACTTCTTTTCATCTAAGAGTTATATTCTCTTCTCTTGCATGAATGGTAGATCATAACTTGAATGTATTTGTGCGACTCTTTATTATGTGAAAAATAAAGAATTAATACTCCTATAGTAGTAAATAAATGATGATCTTACAATGAAGCTCTTGCTGTTTGATTCTCAAAGTCAAGATCTAGCTGGCTTTTAGAGAGAATATAATCCCATTTCCATCTAACATTAAATAAAGGGGGAAAAAAAACTCTACTATTGTAGAATTATTCCAACTAACATTGGCTTATTTGACGGTGAATTGTCTGGTTTTTCTCTACTGCTCTCTTTTCCTTGGTGTTTGGGTATAATAACTCACAGTAAAAGGCATTCTACATTTCTACCCAACAAGCTCATTGTCTTAATTCTAGGAAATTATACTATTCATATCTCTCTCTCTATTTTACCATTCCTTTATTCTTTAATATTAATATTGTGTCTATCCTCTTTTTTTGAGCAAATAATATTGTGTCTTTCCTAGGACAATCACATTGGATAACTTAAGTCAATATAGGTTTGTATTGTTAAACAATCTGATCAAACAAGGAGTTGAATTCGGTGCCTAGTTGAGCAGTATCAACATTGAATTCAAAAAAATGGTTGACGTAATAACACTCGCCAATATTTTAACTTTTGTATTGTCTGGAACAAACATTAATTTAACATGGAAAACTTGCTTTCTCATTTCAGATTCTGTATTTTTTTAGTATGGTTTATTCATTAAATCATTCATTATGCTATTATCCAAGTTTCAATATATACGTAATGAGCATTTTATTGAATATTAAAAGATGTATGCATCAACTGCTACTTTTAGGTCTTGTTTAAGGAAGGTAGCTTAGCTGCACATTCACATATTGTTAACTTAAAGAAATGTGAGACCGCAATCACTGCATAATTAATAGAATCCATTTCATTGACTTCTAATTTTGTTTTTGTTTTTTGCCTCCCTTTCCTTCTGATGCTCTATGCTCTCAATTACGTATATGATAATGATATTGACAAGTTTCCAACTTGGATAGGAGTACATTATTGTGACTATGTACATTTGTGACTGAGCCTTCCATGGAAGGAAATGATTCTCTCCCTCTCTTACCAGGTCAACAGTGAAAATCAAATTTAAATCCTCATCCTTCCCCCACATTTTGTTTTTTTAGTTTTCCAGAATCCTTTCCCACATTAAGGATGAGTTTATTGCAATTTGCAAATTAATAAAAGAATTCAATGATAATCACAAGTATATACTTTAATGGTATATTTGCAATAGAACAAAGTTTAGTTACAAAATTTGTTATAATTTAAGACTACAACTTTACTCAATAAAATAAATATTATCACATATTTTGAAAATCTAATTGTTGAGTTGCATGTTTTTTACGTTTTTAATACACGTGTCAAATTTTGTGTCAATCAGATATTATTTACTATATGATTTATAAGTTTATATTTTATGCATAATTGTAAACTATAAAAACTTACAATTTAAACAATTTATTGATAACATAGCTATTGATCTTTAATTTTCTAGAAATTTTGTAAGCATGGAGGATATAAAAAGAAGATGTAATCAAATGATAAATTTGTCAAAATTCACTTCCAATAAAAAGATATTGAGAAAAGCTGTAGTCTAAGGTTATAACCAATTTTGTAACTAAGTTTTGTCATTTGCAATATACATTGATTTTTTTTTTGGGACAATTCATTAGGTTTTGGTTAAACATTGATGATATGTCAAATTCTAGTGACTCATTTTACAATTTATCAATGGGATTTTAGGAATTTCATAGGTGTGTGTGTGGAAAAAAGCTGTAAACTTTATTAAGAAACATAAGCCAAATCGGCTTGGTTGGACATGAGGAAAGCTAAAAGCCTAAAACTTTGGAAAGATGGTTAATATTTTTGCATCTCGTATCAAAAGATCAAAGGAGGCAAATGAAGGGGATTCATCTTTGAGAGAATAATCACTAACTCCAAATCACCTTCAATTACTATAGAAGAAATCCTAATTTCCAAAGAAAATTCCAGTGCTCTCACAGCTGCTACCACTTCAACTTCAACAACTAAGAGAGGCAGAGCAATATTTTGGGACATTGAGGCTATAACCATACCCCAATCATCTCTAACAATCACACCGATACTAGCTCTTTCTTGATTTCATAGTTGAGTTTCCTTAATAACTTTAAATGAGCCTAATCCATACATCATATACTTCAAAATTTTACCTACACACTCTAAATATGATATTAATTTATAATGTTTATCCCACCATCCAAATTAGTGTTTTAAAACATATCAGTGGATAGATTCCACATCCAAATTTAAAATTAATCTACCTACCAATTTGATAATTTGGACATTTCTTCGAATAGTGGATTAACATTGGATATTCATCTAAAATTAGGATTTTAGTAATTGTTTTTGTGCACATTGCAAATATCCTACAATTTATATTCTCAATAATTTTAAAAGAAAAAAAAAAAGACTCAGTCCAACACAGAAACTGGTTTACTATTATTTTCAAAAGTACTATTTTACTCTCACCGGCTTAGATGAAGACTATATATAATCAATAAATTGCCGAAGTTTTCATAGATTTAGCATGGCCAAGTGTTATATTAGTGTGTTTGTGCCCGTATTAGACACACTTAATTTAACATGACTGTTTGTATTATATGTAATATAATCTACATGAAATTATTTTTGTAAGCACGATCTAATGGCATTTCTGAGTTCACTATTAAAACATTTCAAATTAATGTTTACAACGTTGACAAGACTTTTGTGACATTGTGGTAGATATCATATTGTGTTAAATCTAATTGTTGAGTTGCATGTTTTTTACGTTTTTAATACACGTGTCAAATTTTGTGTAAATCAGATATTATTTACTATATGATTTATAAGTTTATATTTTATGCATAATTGTAAACTATAAAAACTTACAATTTAAACAATTTATTGATAACATAGCTATAGATCTTTAATTTTCTAGAAATTTTGTAAGCATATAAAAAGAAGATGTAATCAAATGATAAATTTGTCAAAATTCACTTCTAATAAAAAGATATTGAGAAAAGCTGTAGTCTAAGGTTATAACTAATTTTGTAACTAAGTTTTGTCATTTGCAATATACATTGATTTTTTTTTTTGGGACAATTCATTAGGTTTTGTTTAAACATTGATGATATGTCAAATTCTAGTGACTCATTTTACAATTTATCAATGGGATTTTAGGAATTTCATAGGTGTGTGTGTGGAAAAAAGCTGTAAACTTTATTAAGAAACATAAGCCAAATCGGCTTGGTTGGACATGAGGAAAGCTAAAAGCCTAAAACTTTGGAAAGATGGTTAATATTTTTGCATCTCGTATCAAAAGATCAAAGGAGGCAAATGAAGGGGATTCATCTTTGAGAGAATAACCACTAACTCCAAATCACCTTCAATTACTATAGAAGAAATCCTAATTTCCAAAGAAAATTCCAGTGCTCTCACAGCTGCTACCACTTCAACTTCAACAACTAAGAGAGGCAGAGCAATATTTTGGGACATTGAGGCTATAACCATACCCCAATCATCTCTAACAATCACACCGATACTAGCTCTTTCTTGATTTCATAGTTGAGTTTCCTTAATAACTTTAAATGAGCCTAATCCATACATCATATACTTCAAAATTTTACCTACACACTCTAAATATGATATTAATTTATAATGTTTATCCCACCATCCAAATTAGTGTTTTAAAACATATCAGTGGATAGATTCCACATCCAAATTTAAAATTAATCTACCTACCAATTTGATAATTTGGACACTTCTTCGAATAGTGGATTAACATTGGATATTCATCTAAAATTAGGATTTTAGTAATTGTTTTTGTGCACATTGCAAATATCCTACAATTTATATTCTCAATAATTTTAAAAGAAAAAAAAAAAGACTCAGTCCAACACAGAAACTGGTTTACTATTATTTTCAAAAGTACTATTTTACTCTCACCGGCTTAGATGAAGACTATATATAATCAATAAATTGCCGAAGTTTTCATAGATTTAGCATGGCCAAGTGTTATATTAGTGTGTTTGTGCCCGTATTAGACACACTTAATTTAACATGACTGTTTGTATTATATGTAATATAATCTACATGAAATTATTTTTGTAAGCACGATCTAATGGCATTTCTGAGTTCACTATTAAAACATTTCAAATTAATGTTTACAACGTTGACAAGACTTTTGTGACATTGTGGTAGATATCATATTGTGTCAAAGAAGAAAGGCGGTGGTTAGAGGTTACAATCTAATCAGTGGATCAATAAAAAAAGAAAAATTATATATATATACACACACATGAGACTGAGCTTCCAATTTATAGAAACTGGAGAAGCATTAGATTCTCTGAAAATTGTTCAAATTCTGAAAGTGAATTGCTTTTATTGGAGTGAACATACTAAAAGCGAATATGTTTTTATTGTTGGTGTTGAAAGCAAATTTGCAGAGTGCTATAAGATTGTTATATATATATATATACACACACACACACTCCATTTGCACAACCACTCACTTAGATATCATCATTTAAATTGAGTATTTTGGCTAATTAGAGTTGTGACATGAATGCATAGTAGAGGACAACTCTTGCTTTAATTTTATATGTCCAATGTTTTATGGAAGTTACATGGAACAATTCCTTGCCTATATTCCCTCTATTCGAATCTTGGATGTGATAAAAGAAAAGAAAATTATTATATTGCTTTAGTAATCAGCTTCATTTCTCAAGCATTTCAACAATTCTTTATTTCTTTATCTTCTTATTCCAAGAATCAAATGGAGAAAGTGAAATATTTCCCCCCCATAAAAAAGAGAAAAGTGAAAAGACCACATAAACCATCAAAACTTTCTTTCAGGCTCTCCATTTTGCCAATTAAACACATTTGGAACCAAATCAAGCAATCTATTTTTCTATTAAAACTAATTAAGGATTTGTTTGGATACCGCTTATTGCTAAAATCTGAAAACTTATTACTAAAAACATTGTAGCAAAATAATTTTTAAAATATAAATAGTGCCCATGAAACCCAGTTTTAAGGAAAATTCTGGTGACACAACCTTTGTGCACAACTTTGTGCACAACTCGCCCACGTGGCGAGTTGTGGTTGGTGGAGGGGTGACTCACCACCACCGCTCCACCAACCACAACTCGTCACGTGGGCGAGTTGTAGACAAAGTTGTGCACATAGTTGTGGCACCAGAACCACTCCAGTTTTAAAGTTGCAAACACGTTTTTCCCTATAAGCTATTTCGTGAACAGTGCACAAGACCAAACAGAAAATGCATGGACAAAAACACAATGCAAACGCACACTAAGTAAACTTATCCAATTGGCCTTACTTCTTGCAATTGCGTAAGTTTCCAATCTTGGAATCTTCTAACATGGTCCCATCGTCAAATGATGGATATTCCAATTTGATTGGTAAGGACTAATATTTATTAGCATCCCATTATTATTATTATTATTATATACTAATTTCTAAACCATTATCTCTGGCAGTGGGCAATAGAGACGCTTATGATAGAATAGTGAACAACGCTTGTTTGGTTTGATTTTTTTTTTTTTTTTTTAAATTTTTGGGCTTATTTAACTTAATATAAAATTTATTGGCTTTTTTGAGAATTTTCTTTGTGAGATAGAGACGTTAGCATCTATAGCTAACACGCGCATGAGTCCAAAAATTACCATCATATTTGTCAAAAGCTATTAGCAACAACTTGGGGAAATGCCATCATATTTGTTCTGAATTACCTTCCAAAGAATTATAGTGTTATGTGATCAATTTTCATCTGATCTCAAAAACTGCCAGAACTACCAGTTCATGCTCTAAATAGTAAATATGCAATGCTACTTGTACTCATGAGAAATTACAGTGACTTCGGATCTGGTTGACAAGGTTCACTGTGAAGCCAATAAGCTCTAAGCCTCTGACTCAATTGGCATTCTCTCTTCCCATTAGAATGTGCGGAGAGTAAAATTGTGGGTTCAAAACCGATTGGTGCAGGCGTTGTTTGCCAATCAAAAGAAGGTTCATTGTGGAAGTTTAATACAAGAATATAAATTCATACCAACTTCCTTGACACAGAAGGAAAGCTGAAGGGAAGATAGATAGATACATATATGAGAGAGAGAGAGAGAGAGAGAGAGAGAGAGAGACCATCAAAGTTTCTTCAAATTTTAGCCAATCCTCTATAATTTCACTTTCATTCTAGCATAGCTTGCTCTTTCATCCAAAAATAATTCGATGAAAACAGTCTAAAAACCTTGATGCCATTGTTTAAAGTTGTTCAAAACCACCATAGAGCAACAAAACACAGATGACATAAATAAATCAAGCTGCACAAGGACCATGGATAGGGAAAGAAAGGTAAAAAGCCAAAAAGAGGTCACACAGATCATTGAAACATCCTCATCCATGTTCACATCTATGAATTTTTAGAACCATTTCTTGCAGAACTAATTAACTTCTACTTTTAAACATCTCAACGGTGTCGCAATTTTATTTTTTAATAAAAAAAGTTAGTCACATATGCCCTATACCTATTCCAATACCTACAAAACAAGGGAATGAAGTCATCCCCATGGATCTTCTGAACACCATTATATAGAATATGACAGGTTCTATCAAATAACCATCAACTGGATAACTGACCCTAAAAAAGAGATACAAAGCAATAAACCTGTAAACAATATACTTTATTTTGAGGCTGGTAGTGTTCACAGTGGGGGAGGACAAATAATTAAAGATCATCCATGAGAGTCAGTTTCTAGGAAATTTCCAAAGTTCAAACCCATCAACTTAGAGAGCCAGTTTGAGATTCACTATCATTGTTCTGGGTTCTCCTTGCCTTACAATCATCAAGATAATTCTGGTAAATATAAGATACAAAACCCCAAATAGCCAAAAGCAAAGCAATTACCTTGATGCCATTCATCTTATCATGGAACACTATCACGGAAGCAACAGGAGTAATAGCCAAAGAGGCAGTACTGATTACATTGGAGAAAAGAGACGACACCACAAAAATTAATCCCACAACACCTACAGAACAAACCTGCCAAGCCACTGCTGTCCAAACCAAGGTCATAGTATAAGAAACTCTTCCCGCAGAAAAAGCAACCATTTCCCCATGCAAAGTCTTCCATTCCCCACTTGCAAAAAGACCAACAACAGAAACACAAGTGGCAACAAGTGCTGTATAGATTTGCATTTCCAGAACCACTGAAAATGTTTCCTTTTTAATAACCTTTTGGAAGGAAAGCTGCATCAGGGAAAGCAAAAGAGAGTAAAGTGCAGAAGCTCCAAGGGTACAGAGGAAGCCAATTACTCTTTGCCACTTAGAAACTCTGGATGGTCCATCAAAGTCATCATTAATTCCAACCAGGGCAGCAGAAAATGTAAGGATAACCACAGAGTTAAAAATTAAAGCAGTAAACTTCTGAGAATTGATGAAGTAAGAGAAAATCGCATTAAAAGCTAATTGGGTTGCACATATGAGGGAGTAAGTAGAGGCAGAGAGGTACAAGAGTCCAACAGAATACAACATGTTGTCACCAGCTATGAGCACTCCAAGAGAGAAGTAGATCGAGGCAAGAATTTTAAAAGAGACTAAATAAATCAAACATAATAAATATGAGAGAGAGAGAAAGACAGACCTGTCATGGTGTTCTGAGTCACTGGGATTGAATGAAGATTTTGGCCCTCAAAAGATTAAGATTAAAAGTGAGAATGAGAGGTTTTAAGNCCCACTTGCAAAAAGACCAACAACAGAAACACAAGTGGCAACAAGTGCTGTATAGATTTGCATTTCCAGAACCACTGAAAATGTTTCCTTTTTAATAACCTTTTGGAAGGAAAGCTGCTTCAGGGAAAGCAAAAGAGAGTAAAGTGCAGAAGCTCCAAGGGTACAGAGGAAGCCAATTACTCTTTGCCACTTAGAAACTCTGGATGGTCCATCAGAGTCATCATTAATTCCAACCAGGGCAGCAGAAAATGTAAGGATAACCACAGAGTTAAAAATTTAAGCAGTAAACTTCTGAGAATTGATGAAGTAAGAGAAAATCGCATTAAAAGCTAATTGGGTTGCACATATGAGGGAGTAAGTAGAGGCAGAGAGGTACAAGAGTCCAACAGAATACAAGATGTTGTCACCAGCTATGAGCACTCCAAGAGAGAAGTAGATCGAGGCAAGAATTTTAAAAGAGGGTGGGGCTGAAGAATTTGAAGGCTCCTTGGAGGAAGGAATAAGAAAGAATGGGATCAAAAGGATTGGAAAGGCAGCAGTTTGGACAAGAGTAGCCATCCATTTACTATTGCCACCCTGATCATAATAAAACCTCCCAAGAAGAACAGCAGCAGCTTGGCCCACAATGAGGAAGAAAATGTTTAGCCCCACCAAAATCCACCATTGCCACCGGTTGAGTTTTCCAATTAGTGACTGGTTACTCAAAGTCCCATTTTTTATCATCGGCTCCTGATGATCTGTAATTGGACATAAAACACTTGTGTTGTAAATAAGTTTAGCATCCCTATAAAAAGATGTGTTTTATCAATCCACTGAAAAATTTTAGAACTTAGAAAATATATGAACTGAACCACAATCTCACCCATCACCTTGCTCTTACAAGGTAAGGAGGTCTGGTTCCATTTGAGCTAGAGATCATAGGTGTAAAAGCATTTAAAGTTAAAGGATCAATTATGAAACAAAAAATCAAGTACGGCAATGTTTATACAGATAAATCTTTCTCTACAGCTTGAGGTTTCTGAAACATCAGGTACATCACTAGAGCCACCATACATGGAAAATATCAATATGGTTTTATATGTATAAAACTGCATAAAGGTCCTAGTAAGAGCTATGTGGCAATTGAGGTAAAAAGAAATGGTTCTGTGGTGAAGAAAGGATCTAATGTATAGGATGCTCCTTTACTTAAAATAGTGGTGAGTAAATTTTTCTAATAATCTTTTTTTTTTTTTAGGTTGGGGGGGGGGAATCTAATGGAAAACTTTGTCAGATTTTATTATCAGGTTTACTACCCAAAATAAATATAGTAATGATAACAATAAATTGCTAAAAAGGAAGCCTAGAGTAAAATGATGGCTTAGCCAAAACTAAAGAATTCCTAAAGGAAAGCAGTGAAGCTTTCTTAATCCTTATAATCTGAAAAAACTAGATAAGTACTTGGTTGATATACACAAATTTAGTCTCCAAAAGGCATGGGAAAGAGGTGAAAGATAAATAATGGTTCTAGTTAACCTAGTAAGAACTAGCACTCTCACTTTGTAGCCATTTATGTCCTCATTCTTGCATCATTGAAAAGATGTAAAGTTAGGATTGGTCAGGGAATAATCAAAAGAGCATGGGGATAACTAAAAAACATGCAAAAGTTACAGGTATAGAATTATTGGCAGGGCTGTAAATGAATCAAAGCGTTTGTAAATAGTTTAGGCTTGGCTCGATAAAAAATTTGTTCATGTTTTTGTCTGTAAACAAGCCAAGCTTGAGTTTTAGTTTAGGCTTGTTTAGTAAATGAGCCAAGTTCAAGCAAAAAAATTATTCATAAATAGGCTCGTGAACATTAGGGCTTGATACAAAACAAGCTGAGCCTAAGCTCGTTTATAAGCTGGGTAATATGCTTGCCCATATCTTACTAAGGTTTTAATTAATTGGGAGTTAAGACCACTCGTCAAAACCAAATAAACTTGATATGGGTTTGATAATGTAGCTAGTTTTAATTACTTGGTTTTAGCTTGAGCTCAGTTTTAGCTCGAGCTCAGCTTGACTAATGAATCAGCTGAGCAAAGTGGGCTCAAGCTTTTAGACTTTTTGATGGGCTCAAGCTCGAAAGTTATTTATAAGCTTGGTTCCAGCTCAAGCCAAGCATTGAACATTCTACTTTTGCTGTTGAACTGTGCTCGAACATTCACTACTTTACAAAGCTCGGATCGTTTACGCCTTAAAATTTATTGGAACAAGCAATAAGATAAGTATAAGATTAACAGATAAACAAATGAAGAAACCATTTGAAAATGAATAAAAGGACAGAGAAGCCAGTTGTGCAGCTTCACTTAAAATTGAAACCGACCGTCTTTTGATTGCTAAGAAAACAGAGAAAACAAATATATTTCACAACATAAATAAGTCAACATCTATAAGTGGAGGTTCCGATTTTCTTGGGCACAAAAGATTCAAAATTTCATTTTCTTTGTTTCACACGGTTTCTCAGCAATCTAACAGCGAATTGAATATTGGTTCCATCCATAAAAACCCAGAAACATATGATTGAAACAAATGAAACCCATCTCTAAATTCTATTCCAATAGACGAAATTCAATACTTTGACTAAATAAATCAAACATAATAAATATGAGAGAGAGAGAGAAAGACAGACCTGTCATGGTGTTCTGAGTCACTGGGATTGAATGAAGATTTTGGCCCTCAAAAGATTAAGATTAAAAGTGAGAATGAGAGGTTTTAAGAGGCTATTGGGTGCATTTTACGCTTTTTTTTTTTTTTGAGTGGGGGTTTTGGAAATTTTTTCCTTATGTTTTCCACTTTCAAGAATTGCGTGAGCTTCACGGGCTCAAACTCAACGAATGAAAGCTGAGGATTTGGTGTGGAAAACAATTGGCACCAATGATTGTGGCAGCTGTAAATATACGACTTAGAAATGAGTCAGAACTCAGAACTCAGCTGGTGGAAACAGAAAATATGTAAAAGATTTGTTCGGTTTTGAAAGTTTAGAGTAAGTACATCCAAGCTCAAGAGAAAAACAAGTACTATCCTTTGTTAATATTTTAAAATTTTTAATTATTTATTTTAGAATGGGCCAAAAAGTCACGATCTTGCACCCAGGCTATTGGGTGCATAAATTTTACGCTTTTTTTTTTTTTTTTTTTTGAGTGGGGGTTTTGGAAATTTTTTTCCTTATGTTTTCCACTTTCAAGAATTGCGTGAGCTTCACGGGCTCAAACTCAACGAATGAAAGCTGAGGATTTGGTGTGGAAAACAATTGGGCACCAATGATTGTGGCAGCTGTAAATATACGACTTAGAAATGAGTCAGAACTCAGAACTCAGCTGGTGGAAACAGAAAATATGGTAAAAGATTTGTTCGGTTTTGAAAGTTTAGAGTAAGTACATCCAAGCTCAAGAGAAAAACAAGTACTATCCTTTGTTAATATTTTAAAATTTTTAATTATTTATTTTAGAATGGGCCAAAAAGTCACGATCTTGCACCCGTGTGCAATAGTGCATATAAAGCCAATATTGAAAGTAAAAAGAAAAAAAAAAGAAAAACACTTTTTTGACTTTTTCACATTTCTAACTTTTAGGTCTTACAATAATTGCAAGGAATCTAAATCCAAGCTAATTTTGGCTTGGCAACCTCTAAAATTAAAAAGAAAAGTACTTCAAGTTGGTTCATTATTCTGTCATATCAAAATTTCAAAATATTTTTCAATAGATAAAAGCTTAGCATAGATTAACGATTATATTGACACGTACCATAAGTCAAAGTGAGTATGTTGTAAAAATATTGTAAAGATATGTTGTGCATATAGACTTTCTCAAGAATTTCAACTAGAATATCTTTTATTCCATGATAATATATCCTACCAATTACACTAAGAGACCGTTTGGGCAGCTCATTTACGATTTGCGTTTGCGTTTTTTCCTTTTTTTTTTTTTTTTGCTTTCAGCCGTATAAATTCACCTTTTCAACTGTAAATGCACTGTTCACGGTACTGTGTGGCTACTGTTTAATGAACAGTAGCCGCACTTGTTGACTTTTCTCAATGAACAGTATATTTGTGCACTGTTTACGGACCCCACAATTTTCACTTTTCAGCAACTTTTTCATTAAAAATGGGTCTCACGATACTATTCACACATTTAAAAATTATTTTGCTACAGTGTTTTCAGTTTTCAGCTGCATCCAAACGGGCCCTAACTATAATAATAATAATAAAAAAAGTTTACTTTGTCATTATGCTTTGTGAGCATGTACTAAGTCAAATATTTATTGGGGTTGTTCTGTTTGAGATAATTTATTTTCTTGGTATTTATAATTTTAAAAAATAAGCTAGTAAAAAAGAACGAGGCGAAAATGCAAAATCAACTTTCTAAGTTTCACCACTTTTCATTTCATTCATTTGAGTTTGAGTTTTGTTATTTCAATCTTCTAAGTTTCATTTACTTTCAATTAAGTCATCCGTTAACAATCTGTTAGTTGCTGTCATTATCTACAGCAAAACTAGGCTGTTTTGTCATTTTTTATCTTAATTTATTATTAATTTAGTAATTGTAAGAAAATGTTAAAAAAACCCAGATATTATATTAAGAAATGGCATCGTATGTGGAGAACAATATTGAAGAACAAAATTGAATCCCCACCTAATACCCTTAGCTTGATACCGAGAGACTGGGAGGGAGAAAGAGGGGGAAAGAGAGATCGAAAGGGGGAAAGAGAGAGAAGAGAGACCGAGAGGAAAGTCAGGAAACAACCTTAATATGAATTTGAAAATTAGAATGGGATAGAACTGCAGCAATGGCTGACTTAGTACTTATGAGACCTTAGTGTTGCTCCAAGGGCTATCTTAGTACTAAGAGGAACGTTGCTCAAAAGCCCAACAATGCGAAGGGATTTTGAAGATGACCTCTGCTTTCTGGCTTGGGAGAGTTTGAAGGGCTTCGTCAGGTTCAAAGTAGCTTTGGAGGCATTAAGATCGGTTGCTAATAGGTATGGAAGCAACAATGTATGTATTGCAGGTCATTCCTCAGGAGCTAGGTTTGCTTTCCAAGTGGGAAAAGCATTAGCGAAAGAAGGGATTTATGTGGAAACTGGAAACCTATTTATTCAATCCTCCTTCTATTTCATTAGCAACGAGCTTAAGGAATATGGGAGAAGAGGTTGGGTTTGCTTGGAAGAGATTTAAATCAATGCTTCTTAATTTGTGGGGGGTTTTTTTCTTCTTAATTAGCATTTTCTTAATTAATAAATATAAATAATTAATTTTTTTATTTAAAAAAGATAAAACAACGTCGTTTTGCTATAGATAATGGCAGTAGCTAACAGATTGTTAACGGAAGACATAATTGAGAATAAATAAAACTTAGAGGATTAAAATGACAAAACTCAAACTTAGAAAGCTGAAATGAAAAGTAGTGAAACTTAGAAAGTTGATTTTGCATTTTAGCCAAAGAATAATATATTTCAAAAAAGGGTAAAGTTTCCAAAAGGTTATCTAACAAACTAAATTTAGAAATAAGGGATTTTTTTTTTCCTTTTTAGAAACAAAATAAGGGATTTAAATGAACATACAACTAATTTTGTAAGTTGAATTATTCTCAAATGAATTTTAAAATATATGTTTTTTTTTAAAGGATGAAATGTATTTTGTGTGATGAATATGTAAAGTAAGAGATGAGTTCAGGTAATTTGGCGTAACTTTATATAAGATACACTTTTTTTAAGCTATTGATTTCTATTAAATTTAACTATAAAAAAAATACCAATAGCCTAAGTCATAAATTTATAGAAATTAATGAATTAGAGCAATATCTCTCATCATGGTCATGCACCGTGCATATATAGTCATGCACCGTGCATAATAGATAGTGAACATTCATTAATTCATTCAATAAATTAATGAATTAGATTCTCTCTACAGGTTTAGGGGCTATGGTGATGCACCATGCATATAGAGTGATGCTCTACTAGTATAATGCATTTTAAAAATAGATTTACGCGGTCAAATAAAATTTGAGGTAAACATAACATTAAAGAATGAATCGATAGAGAGCTCTAGCAAATAGTGAATGGAGAATAATGTTCAATAGAGGCCAATTCAAACACATTCAAGCAATAGCTTCTAATCATAAGCTTGTAGTTTTAGACACAAATGGGGGAGAAAATGGGCTTTTGCCCCTTTTTTTTTTTTAAAAATCTAGCATTTTGCTCAAATTTTCAAACTAATTAGGGAAATGCCTTTGTTTTGAAACTCGATTTTTGGACAATCAAGTTATAACAAACTGAAAATTTAAAAAAAAAAAAAAATTTTCCGAAACCCTATAGTAGACCTTATAAGGGCGTTTTGGAACTCGAGCTTTATGAACTCGAGTTCCATGCAATTTTTTTTATTTTATTTTTTTTAAGTTTGATCACCCCATACCTATAGTGGTGTTTTAAGAAGCCTATAGTGATGTTGAAACTTGATTTTGAGAAAATCGAGTTACAAAAGAGGAACATTTCCTTAATTAGTTTGAGAAAGAGGGCAAATGACTGTTTTTTTTTTTTTTTTTTTTGCGTGAAAAGGGTATTTGCCCATTTTGGCCCACAAATAGGAGATGGTAGGAACTCTCTAGTTATTAACAAATGCTAGGAAAAAGGAGATTAACGGATCACTACCATTCATTTTAGTGAACAAAATTAAAGAAGCCAAACACGATCTAATTAAGGTGGTGGAATAAGAATGTCTTTGGGTAAATATAACAAAGGTTAAAGAAGTTGAGAGGATCGATAGAAAAAAAAAAAATACAAAAAAGAGGATAGTTCCAGTATGAGAGAAAATGAGGAATAGCTCCAAAGAGAAATACTATGAAATGCAAAAAAGGGAAGGAACCCTTTTGAGACAAAAATATAGGATAAATGGCTAATCCCCTAATCTTAAAGAGATAGGGGAGTTCAGAGTTGGGTTTCAAAGTAGAAAAGAGATAGGGGATTGCCTGGTAAATTTTTTAAGAATTAATTTATTGAGCAATCCCCCAATCTCTAAGAAGATTCACAACTTACTCCAACCAATGATACTTTTTTTTTTTTTTTTTTTTTTGAGAATATCTAACTTTAATGAGAAAATTTTTGTATGAGACAGTCTTATGAGACTTATGTTTTAATGACATGTTAGTCCCACACGCATGGGACCTACATGTTATTGAGCCATAAATCTCATGAGATACTTTCTCCCAACCAGTGGTACTTAATATTAAAAATGAAGACCTAACTAGGATCCCTACAAGAGGAAATTAAGGAAATCATCATCTATAAATATGAGATCTCTAAAAGCCATAGAGGCTGTCAAAGCAGTTCAAAGTTTCTTTATCAATAAAAGAATGCAAAGACAACTAAACCATACTTTCTTGACTTTGATTCCAAAGGTAAAAGGTGCTGCTAAATGGATCTGCTTAGAGCCATCAGTCTATGCAATAATGTGTACAAACTAAAAAGTAATTTCTAAAATTATGGCTAATAACTGAAACTGTTACTCCCAAAGTTAGTTTCTCCTAGGTTGGAGCCTTGGTTCCTGGTAGTATAATTCAAGACAATACTATTATTGTCCACTAGTTGCAAACTCACGTGATATGTGGAAAAATGTAATACAATAATTTTATAATAGAGCGTGATGTATAATTGACTAAAGTACTTTTTCGGCTCTTGAAATTTGGATTTTTTTTTTTAAATTTTATTTTAAATTTTGGTTCTTTAAGTTTCAAAATTTTCATTTTAGCTCATGAAAATGGAGATTTTGAACCAAATGAAAAACTAAAAAAATAATGAATGACCAAAATGAAAATTAACCCACGTGTTGAGGACCAAAAATTTATTTTAGTCTAGGTGCATGTGTTGTTTAAAAGTTTTTTTTTTTTAAATATATAAGTTTTATGTAATGAAACATATAATTCAGTTGCATTCAACAACAATATATGGTGATATACGTATGATAAATGTAATTTAATTAAAAAAAAAACATCTAAAGTGCTTAGTTATAATAATTGCTTTATGTTTTTGAGAAGATGTTACTAAAAGAAGTTTATTTTAAATATTACCATAATTCACTAATTTGACTATTTTAAATATTACTATATGTGTGTGTCTGTGTGGGAACACGTATTACATGTTTCATTAAGTTTAAATACTATATAAGTTTAGAATTTTAGTAGGTTTTTCTTCTAGGTGCGCTTGTACAAGTTGTTGGAAAATTGTATTTTGAGTTTAAAATGAGTGTTTGTAAAAAAAAAAAAAAAAAAAAAAAAAACTATGAGGAGTTGGGTTGCAAAATAGAGTTTTGAATTTTAAAAATACTCTTTTAATCTTTCAAAATGCCTAACCAAATGGAACTTTTAAAAATATAGTATAATGCCTATATTATTAAAACTAGAATTTTAAGGTAATATTTTGAGCATTTTTCATTTTAATTACTTTTTAGAGCTTATGTCTCTAATTTTTTTTTATGCATATCTCGTTTGTATGTTTCAGCCCAAAGCTGAAGAGTCTAACTTGAATAAATTTACTTTTTCACCATAAATTTTAATTTTGACCCCAAAAAAAAAAAAAAAAAAAACTAAAAAACCAACCTGCACAAGGAACCAATTTAAAACCGAATTAATCCAACTCAAGTCCAATCAAAGTTAACAGCACCACACTGCCAAATCGACCATAAAAAAATACCTATCAAAAAAAAAAAAAAAAAAAAAAAAGACCATTGAAAACAATAGTTTTTGAACCACCTGCGATAACAAGGGTAAGTGTGCGTAATATACACAAATAGGAATTGGGCAAAATGGGTAAATAGTATTAATTTTAAAACTATGTCGCAAAATACCTTTTTTTTCAAAGTATTTAGGAAAATGCCACTATTTTTGGAATTTGATTTTAATAAAATTGAGTTAGAGGTGAAATTTGATATTAGTAAGGTCGAGTTCTATGCATATTTTACTACTTAAATTTTGATATTGTTAATATTAAGATCTACTTAAAAATATACGTAATATCGAGTTTTAAATAGAACTCAAGTTCCAAAACACAGGCATTTTATTAAATATTTTTGGAAAGAGAGATATTTTATTATATAGTTTTAAAATTAAGGGTATTTATCAATTTTGCAAAATAGGTGCAAATGTGCAATTTGCATTTTGAAAAAGAATAAGAAAAAAGAAACGTGTGCAAATGAAAAATACCGAGAGCCGAAAGGAGTATATAGTATATATTAGGAATAGGGTTTTAGGGGATTCAATCAAATACAAGTAGTAGTCGTCGCGNAGAAAATCCAAGTATTTTGGTCGAGAGCTTTGACTTACTAGGATATGGCTTCTCCCTGCACCTTTATCCTGATGTTGATGATGCTGTACGCATTGTGGACCTTTCAAAGGACTTGGGCTTGCCCCAACTTGAACCTCGAAGTCTCGACATGATTAGTTGCATCAATGGTATTATTTGCATTAATGGTTCCTGCCTTGCCCGTGGCGGTGGCGGCTTCAATAATGTATTTGTCTTATGGAATCCAGCAATCAGAGAACGTAAGATCATTCGTTGTCCCTCACCTCCTCAGTGTCCTGCTCCTGCCCATTTTCTTTCACCATATAGCTTTAGAGCATTTTTTGCATTTGGTTATGATCAATATTCTAATGATTACAAGTTGGTTAGAATTGTCACTTACTACAAGGATTCTCCACCTACCCAAAATTCACTCTTCAGAGACTCCTACAATTTTTTTCATGTTTACTCCCTAAATGCTGATTCCTGGACCCAAGTAATTGACACCACTATTCATCGTTCAAACCTTAGGTTGCTTTCTTATCGTGCAATGTACTTCAATGGTGTTAATCATTGGTTCGGTTACTTTGACAACGGCCGCATAAACGAACTCGGGCAGAATTGTGATAGGGAGATAATTCTATCCTTTGACATGAGTCATGAGGTGTTTCGAATAATGAGGATGCCAGATGTGTTTCGAAAACTAAAGTACCCTGTGGACAGTGTTTCAAGTATGCGGAGGAACAAAGTTTTTTCTGTGTTCAACGATTGCCTTGCTTTTGTTGTTGATAAGGAGTATACTTTGACTATGACAGGGACATACTTTGATATATGGGTGATGCGTGAATACGGGGTTGAGGATTCTTGGACCAAACAACTTGTTGTAGGACCCTTGTTAGGAATTAGCAGGCCCTTATATTTTTCCAAGAATGGAGTGCTTCTTGTTGGTTACGATGGCGCAATAGTCTTGTATAACATTGGTTCTAAAGAAATTATGAAACTTCAAGTTCCAGAGTTTCCAAATTCACTCACCCCAAAACAAGCTATGGTTTATGTTGAGAGCCTAGTTTCACTCACGGGTGCTTGAGGCCCTGAGCTCCTAATTATTTATATCAAAAATAATTTTTCAGTAAGTTATGTGTGATTTAGAGATGATATCATATGGATGATGTATTTGTTAAATTTTAATTCTATATTCCTCTTCAATTGTCTGTCATTTGTTGATGGATCCGTAAATTCTTGATTTTTTATGCATTGGAATTGTGATAGAATTTTTGGGGAGGTCTGGTTATTAATCTATGAGTAGTTTTTTCTGCAATAACATCTCAGCTATTGTTTGCTTTGGTGTCTATTTGTTTTAGGGAAATTCACACAGACTTGGTCACTTGAGGGTCCGTACCACTTGCTAATTTGATAACTTTGGTGGAAACCATATTTACTGTAGGTAGATGACTTTATTATAGTTTTTGTGGTCTCTTAGCATTTCAATGTTGTAAAAGTTTCTAGATGGGTTGGTTTAACCTCAGTGATTGCTAGCTAGTTTTTGTCAAAATTGTTCATGATGTTGAGCTTTTTACTTACACATTTAGAAAGACAGTTTTTCATGTTCCGGTATTCATCATGATGTGCTTCTTTTAGCCAAGCCACAGGTTTGTGCTCTGTTCAACCTTTATATTTAGGCTGGGGATCCACCTAATGAATTGTGTGGTTAGTACACTGTACCAAGAGCATTCTATCACTTTCTTGACATGATTTATTTTTTCTTCTCAATCCCCTTAGCATGATGTTCCTTATTATCCTTGTCCATTGCATGCCCAAAATTCTAAATAAGAATAATCCACCTCTTTCATTCCATTCCATTCTTTTCTTTCTCCTAGGAATCGTATCCCAAATTTTAGGGTTTTAGGCCCGGTTGTGATTAAATTTTTTTTTTTAAATTTTTTTTTGAGAAATAATTACAACATGCTGCTAACTCCGTAGTTTGAACTTTTTCCCCCTTAGACTCCCAAGCACTTTGTGTATGGGGAGGTGCCAATTCAGCTGCAAGGCCTTTGGCCAGTTGTGATTAAGTTAATCAATTCTTTTTTTGATGGGAAGTTAATCAATTATTTGGCAAGTGATTAATTAGATTTATTAATGGTGGGCAGGTTACGGCTTAATGCAATGTGGAGATTTTTTTACTGATTGTTTTCTGTAGTCATAAGTTAGGCTATTTAGTTATTCCACTCATGTTTTGTAACCCATCTTCCTCATCTTATAGGTTATGCCTTGCTTAGGAAGAATAATGCAGAGACAACATATTATTATTATTATTATTATTATTTTTTTTTTTTGAGAAAGAAGACTTGAATTTTATTCCATTAAGGCATGTTGAATTTTATTCCATTAAGGCATGAGCTACCTTGTTACTTTCTCTACCAGCATATTAGAACCTGACCCCACTAAACCGATTTGCCAAGGTTTGTGCATCCCAGATCAGCAAGCCATAGGTTGCAAATGGTTGTGATGGGTCTGTTAATGCCAACATGACTGTTTGACAATCTCCCTCAAAAAAATCTGTCAAAATTGGTTATGCCTTGCTTAGGAGGAATAATGCGGAGAATAATGTGCTGTCATTGTAGTTGTTTTTTGACTTCATGTTTCAAATTCTTCTGTAATATTATCTGGCATAATGGTTGTCCTACATCTTAAAATTGTTTTATTTATTAAAAGAAGAAGAAGAAGAAGAAGTTTTTAGTATACTACTATATCGTGAGAGAGAAAAAAACAATTTGAAACTATCTAAAATTTGAGGTGATTCTAAATAATAATATAAAAAAGAACTGTTTTAGTTCTTAAAAAAATTGTTTTATTTTTAAATTTGAATTCGACAAAAAAAATGGAAAATGGAGAAATATGCTTTTAAAATTTAGGAATTTTTAAAATAGTAATTTTACATGTCTAACCATATTATTTAAACTTCTTAAACCAGTGAATTTGAGGTTATTTTAAGCATCCAAAAGTAGGAATCTAAACCGAGAAAGCCCCTTAAATAGTATTCATGAGCCACGTCCAAATTGTCATGATCCAACTTTTTAAGGGAATATCATTTAATGCATTGTTTGTCAAGTAAAAAGATAAAAATTAAAAAAAAATATCCTCGTTAATTTAAACAAATAATAACATTGACTTCTTAAATAAAGTAAATGGTAAGATAATACTTTTATCTATAAATTTTGTGTAAAGAACTTTATTTTGGGACATTTCCAAATCGAATAGATAGATATAGAAGTATAGATAGAAATAGATATAAATTAGATCTTTTTATTTATTTATTTATTTTGGGTTTAGTATTATAATTTTCCATTCCTTCATTTCTTGTAACACAACACAAAATCCATATTAACCATTGATTGCTCTTGAAAAGGAAAGAAGTGAATACACCAAACCAAATCAACAACGAAAATTACACTTTATCACTCTAAATTAGACCTTAGATTACACTTTGCACCCTTAATTTTTTGAATGCATATTTTGTACTCTAAATTATGTCCATTGTTACACTTTGCACATTGATGTTAAGTTTTCTGCTATGTTAGACAGAAATTTCAAGCATGGGACTCCACTTAGTCTTGCCTAAGTGGCACAGAAGAAAAAGACCAAATGCCCTTCTTCCCAATCATGAATCAAAGAAAAAAAAATTTTATTTCTTCACTTCTTACCCATCTATCCTCTCTTGCGTTGCAGCTTCTCCTCTGTCTTGGCCAACAACTCTTCTCGCTCTCACAAAAATAAAATAAAATAAAATAATAGAACCCTAAATTGTAAGTACCCAAAACAAAAGTATCCAAGGCACCACCTCTCTTCCCCGACAGGTTGATAAGTTTCAACCTATTTTATATGTGGGTTTAGTTTCTCTTCTCTTCTACACAAGCTTGGTTCTTTTGGATTATGTGTCGTCAGATCCCACAGCTTAATGGATTGAATTAGCATTAGGCCCACCAATTTTGCAAATCACCTCTTTCATTCATATTTTTAAACGCTAGTATTCCATATATTTTTTTGCTTTCTCTGTGCAAGTTCCAAGATTCTATGTGCAACCTTTTGCTTCAAAAGATTTGAAGAAAAAAATATCAATATAAAATTTAATAACATTTGATAATATGAATTTTGGAAATTTTGGGATTGGGATGAAGAAATGAGATGGGAGAATAGGCATTTGGTCATTTTATTTTGTACCACTTAAGGAAAGACTCACGTGCTTCCGTGCTTGAGATTTCTATCCAACATAACGGTAAACTTAATGTTGTAGTGCAAAATGTAACAAGAGTCATAGTTTAGAGTGCAGAATATGTATTTTAAATGTTTAAGGCCCAAAATGTAATCTGAGGTATAGTTTAGGGCGGTAAAGTGTAATTTTCCCAAATCAACATGTATCTAAATATAAATACAATCACATTAGTGATAATGATTCCTCTTCTACATTTGAATTTGAATCATCAATGTAGAAGAGAAATGTAAATTTTCAAACCAAATCAAGTAATAAAATAAAATATAACCCAAAAAAAAAAAAAAAAAGATAACAACCTAACCAAACGTACCCCAAACCCTTACAGTCTCATCTTTACTCCTTGAATAGTGTATTGGACTCCAATGACAACGATAATTGACTTTTAATTTTTAACTTTTTTGACTTTTTTCACATTTCTAACTTTTAGATCATACAATAATTGTGAGGGATCTAATCATTTAAATCCAAGCAAATTTAGGTTTTGTAAACTCTAAAATTAAAAAAAAAAAATGTAAAAAAATACTTTGAGTTGGTTCATTATTCTGTCATATCAAAATTTCACAATATTTTTCAATAAATAAAAGCTTACCATAGATTAATGATTATATTGACACTCACCATAACTCAAAAGAGCTTGTGAAAATATTGTAAAACTTTGTTGTGCATATAGACTTTCTCAACTAGAATATCTTCGATTCCATAATAATATTTCCTCCAAATTAATCTAACTATATTCCCCCCCTATTCCCCCCCCCCCCCCCCCCAAAAAAAAGCTTACTTTGTCATTTTGAGAATGATTTAAGTCAAATATTTACTGGGATGTTCTGCTTGAGATAATTTATTTTATTGGTTTATATAATTTTCAAAATAAGCTAAATAAAAAGAACAATTATATTTTTCAAAAAAGGGTAAAATTTCCAAAAGATTAGTTACCATAATTAAAAAGAGTATAAGCTCATTTAAACCCCTTCCCCAAGAAAAAAGCGAAAAAAAAGAAATCCTAATTTTGCTTTTTTTTTTTTTTTTTAAAATACTAATCTAATACTATATATAATAGCAGAAGCTTTTACCAGGTACTGACACGTTAGCAAAAATGGCTACTTAAAATACTGCCACGTATACAATTTTTCCTTTAAAAAACCGTACATTGCGACAATTAAAATCACAACAGCCCGCAAGTTACACCTGTTCAACCCGTAACAATCATAATAAAAGCCATTAATTGGCCCACATGTTACACCTGTTCAGCCCAAAACAAACATAATAAAAGCCATCCATTTCTCACGCCAAAAGGGTTTTAAGGTTACAGATAGGGCTTTTTAAGAAAATAACCATCAATCCCAAACAATATCATTAGTTAGGCAAACTTTCAAACTAATTTCATTTTTAACAATTCGAGTGAACTGGAGTCGATTTCCCTGTGCTTGCTCCCTGATTCGCGAGTAGCTGAAGGCATAAATCGACCCCAGAGGAGACGATTTCTATGTACAGAAATCGACTCATCTGGAGACGATTTCTATGTATAGAAATCGTCTCCAGAGGAGTCAATTTCTGTACATAGAAATCGTCTCCTCTGGAGTCGATTTCTTTGTATATATTCCAAACAAATCAAGCTTTTTGTGTGATGAGAACAAAGTCTGAACGAAGAACGAAAAACCCAAGCGCCTGGGTTTCTAGCCAAACGAAGAAGAACGAACCCAGGCGAATGAAGAACGAAGAACGAACGAACCGGTTTCTTGCCGACGAACCCAGGCGCCGATTCACCAAACCCCGACGAACCCCAGCAACACCGATGAGCAGTGGAGGGTTTGATTTGTTTTGGATTTGATTTTTTCATGGGTTTTTGGGGCTTGGAAGTGGAGAAACCCAGGTGTGGAGGAAAGGAAGAACACGAAAAAATCGTGTAAGTTTTTGGGCTAGGCATATCAAAGAAATCGACTTCATTGAAGTCGTTTTCTATACAAAGAAATCGACTTCAGTGAAGTCGATTTCTTTGTATAGAAAATGACTCCGACGAAGTCGGTTTCTGTGTAAAAAATATCGCAAAAAATAAACAATATGAACAGTAAAATCGACTCTTCTGAAGTTGAATTGTTAAAAATGCAATATGTTTGAAATGTTGGCTAACTAATAATATTGTTTGGGTTTTGTAGTTATTTTTTTAAAAATCCCTTACAGATACGGTTTGCTGAAGGAGGAAAAACACAAAAGAACAGAGAGAGACAGAGAGATTTTGTAAACTGCAGAAGAACAGAGATTGATCGAAAACTTTACAAAAGAGAGATCGAAAGCGCCTTCATTCGAGATAATGAACACGTTAAAACAAATGAAGAACAGAGATCGACAAAGAGATAAATTTCAGGGCAGCCACCACCGTCATGCAGTCGGAACCGTTTCCGGTGAAGGTTTTCTTTATTCTTTTTAAAATTACATGATAACTATGATTTATATTTGAGTGTTTCGATTTAGGCATTTGGGTTAGATTTGGTTTTGTTCAAGGTTATACGATTAAATTTGGTTTATGGGTAGGGCATATGTGTTGCTTTGGATTTATTTAACTCTCTCTTGGATTCAATTGTAGATTTCATTTGTAAATAATTGATTTCAATTTCAAATCTATGTAATAAAAAATGAAAGGGTTTTTCTTTAACTTTCCTTTTTCTGGGTTTGTAGGTGGAAAGGCAAATCCTTGGAAGCAATCCAAGTCTGATTAGAGGCGGTACTACCAGCTATAGTTTCTGGAACCATCACTGGTAATTTTTTTTTTTTTTTTAATTGAATGTTAAATATGCTTTATGCTTAAATTGGTTTGATTTTTAGGTACCTGGGTTAGAATTTATTTTGTTTCCATTTAGTTATTTGGGTTAGGATTTATTTTTTCTATATGTTTTTGGGTTAGATTTGATTAGTTTGTATTAGATTTCCTTTTCACCGTACAAGGGACGTTAAAAGGCAGCAAGAGAGAGGAGCAAGAAAAAAAATTGCAAACACAGAAGGTGCAGGCTATGAGAGGCTTCAGTTGAACTTTGAAATTAACAAAGAAGACAGAAGGGTTTTTCTTGATGTGGTATGAAATTTAGTCTCTTTCTCTCTCTCTCTTTTTTTTTTTTCCAAAATTTTTTTCGTGCTCTTTGTTCAGTTCTAAATTTTGGATATCAGAGTTTTTTACTACGCAAATGTTAATGTTTTATTATTTCTTGGAATTGTTTTAGGCACCCATGAAATATCTTCAGCCTACAATTCAAATGCTATCAGGTACTAGATCTCTTGGAGATAGCAAAAGATATCACTTTCTTACCCTTTTTCATAACAATCACAACTCCAAAGTCAAAACAGAGCAACGTTTATGCCAAACAAACTTCTACTTCATGCTGTGTTTATATTCAATTGCACTTTAATTAATTTCTTCTAAAGAAAAACCCATACAGTATATCCCCCTTTTTTAAGCGGGCCAGGTTACTATGATTTCTAGAGAGAGGAATATGCCAATATGTCTATTTTTTTAATGCAAATCTCTTTTTCTCTCCTTGGAAGACTGACAATCACTATTTGGTTTCTCTATCCTAAAAAACTATATTACACACACACACACACACACACACACATATATATATATATTGTTTTTGTATTCGAATAAATGCTTGAATGTGTGACGAAACCCAAATACCTAAATGCTTGGGTATCTTTGTATCTATTTTATTGTTAGTTTCTATCACTCATACTGTTGAATTTTTTTGGAACATTGTGCACTCATCTTAATTTCACTGAATTTTGCATATAAACTCATGTTGCTATTGCATATAACCTCATGTTTAAGTTGTTTTTCATATTAAATAAGTAGTGTGGTACTCAATTAAGGTAGATCAAGATGTTTTATCATATTTAGGTGGGGGCAGACTCATTACATGACTTTGAGTGTCCATATTCAGAATTAGCAACATATGTGCACCTTGACAGCAAGTGTGAACTATAATATGCTGACATTTGCTAGCTGTGTTAATGGTTGAATGATGAAATTTAAGTGGGAAGAAACTAGCAATGATGAACAATGGAGTGGAGGATTTTTAAAAAAAAAAAAAAATGTATTTGAACAATGATAATTGGTCCCAACTGTTTAGCGCACATTTTTCATAACTAAAACTTTTTGTTTTTTCTTTTGTACATGCTTGCTTTTTGTTTCCTTTTAAAGGCTGGATGGAATGTCATGTTGTCTTTCACAAGATGCTACATGGGTTGGATGTTGCCTGCAAGAGTGAAATAGAAGGATATCTTCCTTTATTGTTTTGGGATGGTCTTTAAAAAACTCATCCACAATCCATCTGTTTCTAAGTTATTTTCTTAGAGCAATGCTCACTCCTAAATCAATTTATATATATTCTTGATTCTTGATATGCAGATTATTAACAAATTAACTGTTTTTAAATGGATAACATTAGAACTACGTTTTGATCCAGTTTAGTCTTGGTGTCCTATGAGCAATCAACATTACAACCTTATACCCAATTCTTGATATGCATGTGTTTTCACCTGCACCCAAGACCAACAAATTGGATAATTTATGATATAATAATCCTTTGAGTTTTATAGAGTGCAACTCAATGCATCATTTTATGTTTTATGCTAATGCTATTATTTTGTGGATATATATATATATATATATAATTTTGCTAGGTCTTAATTGCTACTTAGAGCCAAAGTAGTTGAAAAAAAAGGTAGAGACAAATAAGAAAATGAGTATTAGTGAAATTGATAAAAGTGCAAATACTATCAAGGAAAGAGCAAGGCAATGCAGATTTCTATTGGTACCAGCTCTTATCTTTTAATGATTGGTATTGAGAAAATTCTATAATAGAAGACTTGGTTAGGCCTACCATAGCCACTTTCTTTGCACTTACATAGGCTTGGACATTTGATCTTGAGGGACCAATTTTTAGTTTCAATCAGTGCAAGTACAAAATAATGATTGGTTTTAAGGGATCTCTTTTTTTCTCCCCCCTATCTCAAGATATATTTTTTGTTCGACTTTGTATTCTTGGAATTAATTGTCCTCTTTGGAATATAAATTGAGGAGTTACAGTAAGAATCCTATAATGGTGATGAGGTGTTTTTTATTTTCCTCATTATGTTTCATTTGAATATATTTCATGCAGAAACACAGATTAAGATGGATTTTATAATGTCCTAAAACAATAAAAAATGAAGTTTATAAAAAAAATAATAATAGGGAAGTTTGTTTTCTTTTTGTTTTTTTGTTTTTCTCTGTATCTCTGTTTCTTTCAATTCATTTTTTTTTTATTCCACGCACTGAGATTGTGGTTTGCATGTTTAAGGAAACACAAGCTTGGGAAAATCAAATCTTCAACTTTATTGGCTGTGGTACAAAATACTAAACCGAAGGGGGAACAGCCACCAGGCAAAGAATATCAAAACCTTCTTTTGTATCTAAAGAGGTACAAACTAACTTTGTTTATTCATTTTTTTATGTTGTTTGGTAATGGTTTTTTTGCTAATCGGAGTAGTTTGTTTGTTTTGGTTTGATTTCTTTATTGGTTAATATATTTACTAACTCACACCGTTTCTATAATTTATAACTTGGTCTTGCATCATGTGGGTACAATGATGAAAACATATGTCACATTACATTTAAAAATTTTCAGGCGCTGGTACATCTACAAGCTCATTAGTTGCTCTATATAATACCTTTATAAATAGGCTCAACTGCTCAAGTAGTTGGTTGCAATCCCACGATGCTTTTACTTAGTTGTGCTTATTTGTCTTGGGTGTAATTTTTGGGTGAATTCATGTTGCAAAACATTCATCTCATTCCCATTTGGAACAAGCAAACCATGTGTTTGATAAAATGTCTTGCTCACTTTTGCAAAAGTTCAAGTCAACTTCACACAAGCACTAATGTTATAGCTAAGTTAATTATGCCATACATTTGACTTCCAAATTTCATTTTCTCATGTTCATTAATGGTTTAATGTTGTGTCTATGGAGGGCTACAGTACAATTACAATTCCAATGTCACATGCGGCCAAACTGGTTTCAATGTCTGCTTTGACTATACAGAAGCTGCCAATGCAATTGTTGCATCCAAAGTACTCTTTACTGACAGTGACAAAGTGAGGTTTGCTGGGCTGTTATTCTCTTTCTCAATTCCTCTAATAGTATTTGAAGAAATCCTTGAACCAAATTTCCCCTACCTCTGTCCAAAAATTTCTACCTTTGTAAAGATTGTTAAGATGGACATGCAATTTATATTGGAGTTACACGTGCCAAATGTGTGACACATGCAAATTAAGGAGATGTTTTATTAGTTAGTTAGTGCCAAGAATTTACAAATCTTTATTCTTATTTTAATTAGAATGTAATAATGCTGGATTTTAATGGATTGTAGCGTTTGGGCAGTAATGAGCTTGAGGGAGGACATCCATTTTATTATATTAACAGATCGCAGAGAACACACATATGGCTCATTGATCTTACTTTCCTAACATTTTTTTTCCCCCATAGAAAAAGCTTAAATTTTTATAAGCAAAACTAATTAAGTTTTGTGTTATTTCAATATTGCAAAGCATGGGGTAAGTTTGTCTGATTCCCATTATTAGTCCAAAATTTTATGGAGACTTTGTGGCTGAATGAGTTTCAAGGTTCTAATTTTAATAGGCTAGGTGTTGTTTTTATGTGTTTTAATTCAAGTTGTGACCAAACGATAATTGAAAAAAAATTTCTCCTAATTTTAATGGTTTGGTTGTGGGAAAAATGAGCAATTCATTTATGCTTCAATGTAGCACGGGCATCATATTCTGCAAATCATAAACCTAGGTGAATTCTGTTCCATATTCCCTTTGGTGGAAGAATTGACTAGATCAGTAAAATACTAATTTTTTGGCATGCCTTATGAACTCCTTTTCTCTTTTACGTGAATATTGATATTGGGAAAATAAGGAGATTTGAGACTATGCATTCTAATGAGTCTAACTCACCCTCTTTTGGTTTTATATCTCTACATCACCAAGAACAAAGTGAGATGCTTATATAATGTTTAATTAGCTAATGTGACTGGTATAGTAAGCAATTCTAATTGAATATTTAACTGCAATTATTAGAATTGGAAAAAGGGTTTGTATGTGTATGTGTATGTGTTGATCATCCTTATGTTTGGTTTATTGCTTTACCATGAAGCTGCAATTTATATTAGAGACTTAATTTTGAAAGTGTCTAATATATTACTTATTAAACAAAGTATAGGAAAAAATGAGACATACAATGTAATCCCACTTCCCCCTCCACGTATGAACCAACTAAAAATTTCCAAACTTAAAAAAAGTATGACAATCCCGCTTACCTAACAAGTCTCTTGCATAAGCAACTATGTTGTACAATTAAATAATGTGCCAAGAAAAAGAGATATTTTAAACTTGAAAAAAGCAAAGTGACTATCAATTATTGTTCTTATTATCACAATTTGTTTGTCACTGATGAATAATTATTTGAATGACAGTACATACTTCCTTTTACTTTTGGGTGAAAGAAGTTTCGGGGTAATGCAAGATTGACTCAAGGGATTCCTTGGGCTGACACTTAATTGAAATGGCCGGTACAAGTTATATCCTATGAAGAAGTACTCCAATGTATATAGTCTTATGTATTAGATACTATATGCTTAAATACACTACGTTATTAAATAAAGTTCATTAATATGTAAAATGATCCCGCGCATTGCGCGGATTAAACACTAGTGAAAATAATTAAGATGAAGACAAAGACTCTCTCTCTCTCTCTCTCTCAATATTGTACTTTATGATGGAATTAAATCAAAAAAGCATACAAGCAGTAGACTTAAAAATTACAAATGAAAATTCATGGGATATAACAATTTTGAAAATAGAAATTACAATAAAAAGAAGAAGAGATACAAACATCACAATAAGCTGACATCCAGTCATACAAAGTTCTCAAAAATAGATTCTTAAGCTCAAGAATAGAAAGATTAATAGTGTTGAAAGTCCAGTTATTCCCTACTTTCCAAATAATTGACATGAGACAAAAAGGAGTTGCAATCTGCCCCAGCCTACTCTTATGTCACTCAAAAAATAATTTCCAATTAAAATACATGAAATTGCCTTCTTATTGTTACTGCATCATGTAAAGAACTCCAAATCATGCCAAGAAAATAAACCACAACTTGTGAGCAATGAAGTAGAACTGTTGAAGGTGATCAACTATTTACTCACAAGAATCACACATACAACACAGTTCAGTAGATTAACAATTCTTTGACAATTATCCGAAGTTTGATTTTTTTCCAATGCAACCATCCAGACCCCCATAAAAAAGGATTTCTGAGGCGCTTTATTACACCACTCCACAGGAAATTCCATATCACCTAAATTCTCAAAACCTCATAAAAAGATTAGACATCAAATATACTATTTCATTAGGCTTCCAAAACAATTTAAAAAAAAAAATATTTTTTAAATAATTTGATAGTTGGGGAAGGGGAGATTTGAACCTAAATGTACAAGAGATGCCAATTGAGCTACAACTTGCAAGGCTTCAAAACAGTCTATCAACAACCTCACCCACTGTAATATTAGAATGTAATAGGCCCATCAAAGAATTGGATGACTCTAATTCCTAGTCTTGAAAATCTCTAACAAAACTAAGATTTAAAGAACAAAAGGCCCTGTCTTCAGAGTACTCCACATAAGAATTAATGGCAACATCCTTTCTCCTTATCCGCAGCTATTAGGAGCAAATTAGAAAATGATTCTTTTCATGCTATTACACATCACATAATATGCCAAAATTAAATGCCCCTACCATCTTTACCACAAAGATCACAAACCCAGAAAACCTCTCTAACTAGCCCTAATAACACGCCTCTGACCAAGTTTGTTGTCTACTAGTCCTAAGAAACTCCATATTTCACTTGAATAACATGCCTTTAAAAGTGGTCTCCTATGTTTATTTATTCATAATAAAGTGACTTTTTTTTTTTTTTTTTTCATTTGTTTCTTTCCACAATCTTGTTGAAAGGGACTTTGTTGCTTGACATAACATGTGACTAGTTAAACAATTCACTTGTCCTCAAAGTTCACAGATTAAAGGATAAGACTATTTATAGATACTTTATACAAGAAGAAAATATCTACACTATTAAGATCAGGAAAAAATGGTTTGCAATGTGTAATTAATGGAGTTCATGTATATGAGATTATAACAATATTGGTAATGGCAGGGAAAAAATAGGACAATAGTGATAAACAAGATCAAATGTCATGTTTCTTACTTTGGGGGTTTGAAAGACTCCCACTTGTTGACACAACTTACAAGAGGTCACCTAACCATAAAGAGAAGACAATAATGTACCATTGTCAGCAACTACCTAAAGAATAAGGAAAACTGCAATAATGGCTCACAAGTCATAATTCAATAGAAGTGTGGAAAATTAACTCATAGTACATAATTCTATAGGCATCAAAATGTACCAAGAAACAAACCCTAAGTTAAATTTTTGTGTCCTTCGACCTTGTTTTAGTGAACTTTACTTGCATTGAATTTTTAGACTAATAATGGATAATTGGAAATAATGCATCCACCTTTCTTGCATATTTTCTTAGTTTTAACCTTTTTATTTTGATAATATATAGCTCATTTCTTTCTTTTTTGGGCAAGTAATATAATATAAAGTTCACCATAAGGGTGTGCAACACAATTACTCATAGATTATGTGAAAGGGCACACCTAAAGTGGAAAGAATGTGAAGCAAAAGTACAAATCAAATTCTGAAGTTCAATGATAGATTGATATTTGGAAGCACCCTACACAGACACACACTAAAAATGGTACCTAAAGATTGAAAAACGTAATAGTTAATTACTTCAAAAACACCTAAAATAAAAAACATATTGTCATGATTGTACTATTTTAGAGCATCAGTTCACTTATTTCTGTAAATATCCTCTTCATTATGATATTATATGTAAACCATTATACAATTTTTAGCTACAAAGAATCGAATGTGACAATATCTCTGCTACATGTTGGCCAAGTAATCTGGAATAGAAAAGTTTGTAAAGCATGTTAAATGTTAAAAGATGCATATAGCAAAGGGGGTCAAAGAAGTTTTCCAACATAGGTCCTGTGACAAATTGCAACCAAAAACATCATCACTAGAATGTAATTAACATATTTGAATTGTTTTCATTGCCAATGTTGTAACTTTACTTCTTGAAATCAAAAGAACTACTAATACATCCAATAATCTGAGCTACTCTTTGACGACAAAAGTTGAAGAAAAAGCCATTCCCAAAATTACTACTAGGTTGGCATTTTTTTAACAAGTTACCATACATTGGTATTGACAATTGCTCCAGTGTGATTAGCTTCACCAAACAAAAAAAAAATGGTAATTCAAATTAAGGCACTGGATTAATAATGCATGTGAAAATGGTAACTTCATTCAGTGGAAAAAAAGCACACCTTGTCATAGCCACCCAATCTAGACAGCTCTCCACAGTCCACAATGTTATCCCAGTATAAAGTTGATATACATTAGTCCAAACTAAAAATGTGTTCCAACATATATACTAATTATGAAGAAAATAATATGAAGGTAAATTATCAGGAAAACTTACTTAAGGCAATTCAGACCCTTTCCATAAAACTTGGGAGGTTTTAATTCTAAGCATCAGACACTACTTGACAACGTTCAGTTTTGGCAACTGCAAAATCTGATTCAGCAGTCTCAAGATGACGTGGAAATATTCTTGTTGTCATTGTTACAAGCACTGCCTGTATTACTCTTCTGAGGCAAGTCATCGAATCGAGGTACCTTCCAATGGCATAGAATGACAAGGAGACTGCAGGATTTTTTTTTTTTTTTTTTAAGTTACACACACACCCAATGGGTCATGAAACCACAACCTCACCCTCCACCTTACAAGGTGAAGAGGTTCCAATTGAGCTCTAGAGCTCATTGGCAGCCTTGTGAGATTCATGTTCATCAATTTGTGCATTGGGATTGGGCAAAAGCTGCCCTTCATCTGAAGCAATGCCGCTACCAAGGCTTCATTTCCACTCTCCTCATTCTGCTTCACCTTCTCCTTGGTATCACTCACCTCCGCTTTCAAGCACACCACTAACAATAAAACCACATGTATTTCTTTTCTATTCAAAATTATACTCTCTGCTACTTCCTCAATTGAAGTGCACTTTAAGCAAAAATACACTTTACTCCTTATAACTTTGATTAATTGTCATTTTCGTCCATTAACTTTGTAAAATTATCATTTAAGTCCATTAAGTTAAAAAAAATGTCCTTTTAAGAGATTTAGAGTCCGTTTGGGAAGTGACGATAACTTTTAGCTTATTTGATTTTGTAACTACTTTTTGGTGGATCTCATTGTACTATTTAGCTAGCTTTTTAACTTTTTTTTTTTTTTTTCCTCTACTCTTTCAGCTAAATAAACTATTGCCAAACGGAGCCTAATAGAAACTTTTTAATCACAATGGACGAAAGGACTAAAATGACTGTATTATCAAAGTTAATGGACTAAAATGGTAATTTTAGAACTTAATGGAATAAAATGACAATTGATCAAAGTTATTAGGAGTAAAGTGGATTATTATTTTTGCCTATTTTTACTACTTTCTATTATTTTGTAAAATAAAATAAAGAGGAAAACAGAACAAGATAAGTAAGGGTATGTTATTTACGTTTTTCACATAACAGTTAGTTGAATTTTGACCAAACTACACAACAGTCTACTACGACGGTTGAAGCAGATTGCAAATGCATAATAAATCTTAACCTATCCTATCAATTCACATAATTACATCAATTTTCTGAATTTTTATTTTTCAAATAAAACCCTACAATTTTTTTGTTACATTTAAAAATAAAAATAAAAATAAAACGTTATACATGGCAATTGAAGAAGGATACTTCCAGTTCTGAGTTGTATATCGTGAGCTCAACAAAATGCCAATTGTGAAAGGGCGTTTACTTGTATCATTTTTTTCAGTTCCAAAATAATAATAATAATATTAATAACAACATTGTAAACACAAAAAATAACAGAACAAATTCAGAGTTTACTTACAAGCAACAACACGCACTCCTCGTAGACCCCTTTTTTTGTTCATCAAAACAAATCAACACGAACTTTGTGTAAGTCTCGAAGACGAAGACGCCTTTTTATTTATTTATTCATAATAACAGAACACATATTTCTCAAAAAAAAAAAATAAATAACAGAACACATACAGAAATAGCATTAAAGCAGATCCTATTTAATTGGGCCGACCAAACAAGGAGGCCCAATTACAAATTCACATACAGAAATACAGTAAAGCAGATACTATTTAATCGGGAGGCCCAATAACAAATTGTTTTGCTTTTGAAAGCACATGTCACTGCCGATCACCCATGTTTTTAAAGTCAAACATTATTTGGGCCGCCAGTAGTTCATCGATTTCCCACATGTTTTTTAAGTCCAACATTATTTGGGCCACCAGTTCTTCATCGATTTCCCCCCACAGCTTTTCTAACTTCGGCTTCACCTCTTCTTCCACCCACTCCTTTCCTTGTTCAATCATTGTTTTTTTTGGCCCACGTGGAAATAAATCTGCGAATAAACAGGTATCTTTGCATCCTACTTCATTCGACGAGGACGCTTGACATTTTGAAGCTTGCAATTTTTTCTTTTCTTTGCCTTTAGCATTGAAGCAGACATACCATTTTTCTATAAGCCCTTTCTTGTCTTCGTCACTAATATCATCATCGCTCAACGTTGCTCTCATAAATTTGACCGAGTAATTATTTTTTCTGATCTTCTGATACTTCTCTACATCTTGAGGTCCAAAATATTTTTCGAAGCAGCAATTATCTTCGCATCTTTCGTGCATGATTCTGCATACAGCACACGCCATGATATCTGTTTGAGAAGCACAGAAAGACAAATAAAAAGTCATTAAGTGTCCATTTGCTAATATTTCACTAAGTACTCATGTATGTAAAAGAGACAACCTAAGAAAATATCACAAACAACTAAGAAAGTGGGAAAACAAAAGCGTAAAAAACAGTATACAGTTTGTGAGTGAAATCCCACATCGGCTGATGATGATAAATACAAGGTTAATATAATGTTGGAGAAGACAAAGAAAAGCATACGGAATAATACAAACTCACAGAGGAGAAGAAGATCAGGTTCTTCTTGGAAGCGCAAACTCAAAAAGTTATAGCAAGAAAGTTATAGCAAGAAAATGGGAAGCATTTACCCTTATAGGATGAGACTAAAGAGATAGGAATATTAGTTGATAACAGTTGATACTAGGAGAGGATCTTGAAAGAAAAAGAAAAAACAATAAACAATTCACGCTTTGATTTAGGATGAGACTAAAGAGATAGGAATAGAAAAAACAATAAACAATTCACGCTTTGATTCACTAAGACAGACAGTTGATACTAGGAGAGGATCGTATATTACAAGTCCTACACTACGATCGTATATTCGATACGATTTATAAACAGGTCATGGGTTGAACCTAAATGAGTTCGGGTCATATTGAACTCATTTAACCCGTTTAGCTTTATAAGTTCGGGTCATATTGAACTCATTTAACCCGTTTAGCTTATAAAGGTATTAGCTTTTTTTATTACTATTGCTCAAATTTTTGTTGTAATTATATGTTTATTACTATATTTATAGTTATAATTGTATTTTTAATTTTAGATATATAAGAATTGATAACATGTTATTCAGGTCAAGTGTGACCTATTAATCAAACTGGTTATTAAATGAGTCATTTGTATTGACCTTTTATATAACTTGTGAATTAAACGAGTTAAACGTGTCGTGTTGGGTCAACCTATTTAATAATCAGTTTGTGTTAGAGTTGAGGTTCTTGACACATTTACTAAACAAGTTGGATTCCGGGTGAACTCATATAGCTAAATACTCATGGCTCAACATGATATGAACCCAACCTGCGAACACAAATTGCGACCCCTAATAGTTCCCATGGGAGAAAAGCGAAAATGTCACATACTCTCACATTCACTACAATATCCAAAAGAGTGTGAAGAGTATAGGAGAATAAATAGGAGAAAACTTATTGAAAAAGAGTGAAGAGTTTAGAAGAAAATTAGGAGAAAACTAAGATGTGAATCGCTAGTTAGTGTCACTTTTCTCATTAGTTAATGTGATATACATTTAAAAGTTGTTTAAATTTCTCAAGATATTTTTTTTAGTCAACTATTCTAATTTTATAATTTTAATTAATTTAGTTGTATCTCAAATAATTATCAAATTACTTATGATATTATTACAGTCTGACTTCAAAAATCTTGAACCTCTCATTTTTCCATTCCATTGAACAATTTCGTTTTTAAAACCATGCTTAACAAGTTTTTTTTTTTTTTTTTTTAAAGCCTAATGATAGATTGAATTTTAGATCTTTAAATTTGTAGCACATCTTTTAAGTCAATTGAACCCATCACTACTCTAAATGAATTTATTTATAACAATTTCAAGCACTTTTATTATTGAAATCTATGTCTAACTCTTATCTTCCTGTCATCATTAGAGGGATGAGCATCCACTATCCTAAAGCCTTTGGTAAAAATTGTAAAAGCTATTATAACCTTACAAGAACCTCAATAAATATATATATATATATATTTAACTTCCTACCATGCCAGTGAAGGGCATAAGGTATTTTTTGAGCTCATCATGAATTTTTTTGTCACAACATATGTCTCTTATTCTCTCCAATAGTAAATTTTAAGATAGAACTTAACTAAAAGAAACCATTTCATGCATCTAATGTATACATTCTCTTCCTCACCACGTGTGTATCTCATATAGCTTTGGAATCTGTACATTAAACATTATGAGAGTGAGAATGCATACATCCTGTGCATAGGACAAGTGCAACTAGAGGGATGACAATAGCCAAAACTTTAAGCCTTGGAAGGGTGAATGGGTAATCAACAATGTTACAACCTCCTCAAGTGAAATAGTCACATGCACTTAACGGTTGTGACTTTTGGGCGAGGAAGGGCTATGCTCAAGAGCTAGAAGGCGAATCACGTAAAACGGAAAAAAATGGTCTTTTTTTATTGTCCCAAGTCCTAACTAATTTTCGGATGTGTGCAATTCCCTCATCTTTTATACATATATAGGGAAGAATTCAATTTATGGGGTGACCAAATAAAGGGGAGGGGAGATCAATCTCAGAGGTGACAGAATTGTAAATTGGAGCAGAAAAGTCACCTTTTTAACACATACCTAACATAACATAAAGATTCTTTCAAAATAAAGGGTAGACCCAAACATTATATTGCATATAATCACTTTTAGGATAAGAGTTTGTAGTTTAGTTCACTAAAAATGCGTATTTTCAAAAAAATTGCCAAATGGCACCTAAATCCTTTAGCAACCAAAAATAGGTACAAAGCTACAAAAAGAGGACAACAAGGACTTTACAGACACATGATACGATTCATTAGACATTATGGATGGGGCAAAGAAGTTGGATCATAGGTCCATAGCATGTATCAACATGCACATCCTCTTGACTGTGGTTGGGACTGCATTGTAGCTGCATTGCTAGACTTAAGATTGACATCAACCATGTCTTCTTGCTTGGTCGAGGAAAGTGTTTCCATTCCAGGTAAGGCTGCTACAATCTTCCGAAACAGTGCCTGACAACAAGAAAGAAGCTTACATAAGAGGGTTTTATTTATTTATTTATTTTTGCTGGGAAAGAAATAATCATATGTTGTCATTGTGTTAATTAGATTATAACATAAATGATTGGTCAGACATGAAATATTTTAGGAGACCTGAAATTCGGCTAAAGCATGAAACAGCTGCTGTAACCATCGAGTATGTATATGAACTCTATCTAGAATATTTTCCTTATTGAAAAGAGACCAGCAAATGAATTTCACAGTTTGAAAGAGCAAAATAGCAGAACCTTTGACGGTCAAATCATTAGCATAATTCACTAAAACCCGTTTCTTTCCAAAAATGAAGTCTGCAGTGTTTGAAGTGCACCAAACCAAAATTATGTGTATTTGATTTCTTGCATCAAGCCATTAACATTTATATAAAGTAGCTATCCAAAGTGGAGGAAATTAATTGCTTACCTTAATATTAAAGCCGGCCTTGGCACTGGTTTCAATAAACATAACATTTAGGTCATGAGCTTTGGCTTCTCCTTCCTCTATAGAAACTTGCCTGTCCAACCATTCACAAGATACCCAGGTCATAAGCACAAAATAATGCACTAGACATTAACCACAATAAGCATAACTAACATTGAAAAAATATCCATTGGAAACTTTGAACTGTAAGTGATCTCCTAAGCATCCATGTAAATGAACAAGATATTCTCCATTACCAACTTTGTAAATTGTGTATGTATGTCGTTTGCCAATAGTAGTTAAGAGTTAACAATGTAGGAATTAAGGTAGACCTCAATTTGGTCAAGCAAGGATATAAAAAATGTAAGAGCATCAAGACATTCTAGAGCATAATTGCAGTAAATGTAGAGCTCAAAGTTAGCATAAAACCGTCATTTTTTCCCCTCACTTTTTGCCAGTGGAAAACTTTTATATTTTTGTCTTTCTAGCTGGCTTCACTTCTAACTCAACTGATTTTGCTACCGTTCACAATGAATAATGTAAGAGGTAAGCATAAATCTAGCAGAGGAATTGAAGTGTCATTTCTATAGTCAGCATTTGATCATGGAACAGTCTGACCAACTGAAAACGAAAATAACACAAGGAATCAACTTTATCCAATACAAACTGCAGCCAAAGCAATAATCAATACCTTTTCTCCACTAGATCTGTTTTGTTGCCAACAAGTACAATGATAACATCACTGCCTCGCTCTGTGCGAACATCTTCAATCCATTTGTAAGTATTTAAGAAGGACTGTCTGTCTAAAGAAAAAATGTGCCTAAAATCATTATGAAATTTACTAAACATATAAAACTCGATTAATCAATTTAAAAGCATTAGGCGCAAAACTATTAAGCTTTTGAATGAGAAGCCTCATAAGTTTGATATGAGCTATTATACTTGTCAAGAAAAAGAAAAAAAAAAGAGTTTGATATGAACCATTGCATTTGTGCAAGACGCTACAATTAACTTCAATCATTTTTTAGGATGCATGACCAGAACAAGGATATGCAAATGGATAATTGAGACCCCAAAATACAAAAAAAAGTTTCCACAGCATAAAAAGAAACGAGTCAAAGAACATACTTGCAACATCGTACACAATGACTGCCACAGAGGAATCCCTAATATAGCTAGGAATGAGACTCCTGAACCTTTCCTGTCCAGCTGTATCCCTATCAAACATTTCAAGATTTGATGTTTAATATGTGGAAATGAATAAAATTAAAGAAAACATTTTGAAAATGCAATTTAAATATGTTCAACAGTGAAAAAATGAATGTAATACCTCACAACCCCTTTAAATTTAAGAATCTTACCAAAGCTGCAATCGGACAGTTCGATCTTCAAGGTACATAGTCAAAATCGATACCAATGGTAGCCTGGTTATCAATTAATAACACATATAAGATAACAAAGAATAAACAAGTCTAAATGATGAAACTTATTATCCATTCCTGAATGATATTATCTTTTACTTAAATAAAAAATTAATAGCAAAACAACATCCATAGCATGTCATCTCGCAATTCTTAAAGCAAGTTTTGAAAAGCTAATGTCTATTAAATTCACTCCAAAATGTCCAAGGATCACAATGTTACGTTAATTTCAACATCATTATATGGTTCGAGCAATTGAAATGGCTCACTTAGTGAATTATTCAGTGGATCCACTGCACTACATCGTCCTCTCA
The DNA here is from genome assembly GCF_002906115.3 of Quercus suber. NCBI lineage: Eukaryota > Viridiplantae > Streptophyta > Magnoliopsida > Fagales > Fagaceae > Quercus > Quercus suber. The sequence continues at coordinate 1,971,782 of NW_027069468.1, read as the reverse complement.
CATAAGAATGGGCCCAATTATAGATCCCGCATTTTTCACAGAAAATTAATCGAGAAATGCTCCCTCCTCTCACATAAATGGCAGGTCTTACCATGAATTAAATTAGTCGAACCCTCTATTACGCGAGACTAGGGAGCATCAAAATACTGTTGAGTATTTAGCATCATTTAAATTCTAATTTGAATTTTGAACAAGTCAAGTAAAAATCTCAATGCCAATGCAATTTTGCTCAATGAATTTAATTTGTAGCATTGCCCCTCACAACACCTAGATCATAGTATCATACAATACATAACACAAAATTGTAACATCACGAAAAATCTAAAAATTCAATTCAACCACTACTACATCACATTCATTCAAACGTAAATAGCCAATCAGATCCAAAAAAAGAAAAAGCCAGAAAAAAATATAATAATATATATATATATATATAAATTTTTTTTTTTTTTTTGCAAAATGGACCTGATAGGTGTTATCGAACTTGTCATACATGAAGCGAGTGATGATATTGGTTTTGCCGACGGACTGGTCTCCTAAAAACACTAGCTTGTATTTCGCTAAAGCCGATACCGGAGCCATCTTTTTCGTTCTGATTTCCGATCTATATTACTGTTATTCTACTACCACTTCCGAGATTTTTCGAATTTCGGGCTTCAAAATCGGGGATCTCGTATCGTATCGTATCGTACCGCCTCGCTGAGCTGAGCTGAGTTTTTGTATCAGAAATTTCGAGTGTGTTGTTTTGTGCGTGAAGTGGTTATGTATGGTCTCTTCTCTTGGTTGCGAATTTGCGATTGCAACGATGCTCTCTCTGTTCAGGACTTTCCTTTTTGGTTTTTATAATTTTATCAGAGGGACCCCACTTTTGGCAATAGTGATTTTGTTTGGGTTCAGTTGAATGCGCAGTTTGATCAATGCGGGAATCTAGTGATTATTTGATTTGATTTTACTAATTTAGTTTTGGAGATTTGTTAAAAAAATTGGCGGCATTTGTTATTTTATAAACTTTTTATTGGAAAATAAAAAAATAATTGACTTTTTGTTTTTTTTTTTTTTTACACATTTTTATATTTTGTATGAAAGTGATATTAAAATTTTCTTAAAATAATTAATTACAAAATGTTCTAAGGACATCCATTAATAAAAGTTTTTCTAGTAATTCAATAGATAAAAGTTACAAAATATATATGCGTGTGTGTAAGTATCAATATTTGGCAACATGAAACAAATATGATTTAGGTATTTACGGATTAGGGTTGAGCCATAGCAGGTTTGGATTATAAACGAATCAACCTGAACCATCGAATTAAAAGTTATTGTCATATCAAGTTTTAATAGCCAAGATGCCCTCATAAATTAAGTAAGACTATGGGTCTATTTAAGATTCGCTTATTTTATTGAAATAGAAAACTTTTTACTGAAAGTCATATAGATAAAGGTAAAAATTAGTTGAAATAGTACAGCGGGACTCATAGTATCAAAAAATGCAGTGAGACCCATAAATAATAGCAAAAATAAGCAGAATAGTAAAATAAGTTGGCAAAATTAATCATGCCAAACGGACACTATATGTAATTATGAACAATTAATTCTGATTTGGTTATAATTATAATCAATTTGAAATTAATGACATGTTATAATTCAATTGGCTTAGACTACAAATTATAATAAGGTTGCGCACATTTAATTAATTAGATAGTTATATATTAATTATTCAATGAGTAATTTGTATAATTATCTTTTTAATTCAAATAATTAGATCATGATTTAGGGCTGATTAATTCTGAAATAAAAGTAATTGGGGTCGATTAATGCTAATTATAAGCTAATTTGGGTTCTATTAATTTTAATTGTGTTAAAACTATTTTACAACAAATAACCTCTACTCACTATTTCGTTGATCTCTCAAAACATTATGAATTTGTGAGTGAAGTTAATTTTGCTAGAAACGAGACATCTGGGGGTTCAATTTGAGCATAAGAACAAGACAATTTCAATTAAAAATGAGTAAGATATGATTTTTCGAAGTTGGCTTTAAGGGTTGTTATAGGTTTTTCAAAATTTTAGTCATTTTGCTTGCTCACCACTCCCATCAACCTCTGAAATTAATACACTTGTCTTCCCTAAACTATAAATTGGGTCTAGGTTCATGATTTTCTCTCATCCTTTGTCAACCCTAATTGAATGACCGCTCATTCACATTTTCTCCACCACTACTACATAACCACCCCCCCCCCCCTCTCCCACATTCCAAAGCACATATAAATATTTTCTCTTCTTACTCTCTAGAGTTATAGTGAAGTAGAGCTAGTCTTGTCATATCTTGATCTTCTTGAGACTCAAGATATTGAGTGAGCCTCACTTTCCCTTTCCTAGTTCTTCTCTACTCCACCTTTAGTGCGTCCACCAAAAGCCTCCTCCTCCACTATGTGGATCTTGCATGCATGTGTAATCCTTTTCCCTAGTTTGTTTTTCATTTTCCTATAATGTTGATTTAAGATTAAATCATGCTAGTTGATCATTTAAATTCCTTGAATATGCTTAAATGTTCTTGATATTCTTGAATGTTGTCGTATGTGTTCTTCACATGTTCTTGGTTATTTGTCACATGTTCAAGTGTAATACTAGCTTTGATCTTAAGTTTATATCCAAAATATGAAAAAAAAAAAAAAATCTTAATTTCATAATTCCCTCAAATTCTTGAATCTAGGATATCAATTTCAATCCAAATGTGATGATTAAAAAATGGAATTAGGATTTATCACATGCACACACATTTAAATTCAAGCAAGTAACGTGTTAATTTAAATTAAAGTAATAAATATGCAATTGATTGATAATATATTGATTAATTGAATGATATGACATGAGCATTGACCACCATAGTCTAGAAGACCTGTTTCACCGGGCAAGGTAGTGCCTAGCGTCTTCCCATCTTATAACATAACCTCCAAGCTTAGATCAAGAATTAGTAAATTAATTGCTTATCCATGTAATTTTCAATTTCTAGATTGTAACTAGGAAATAAAGTTATGTAATTTATCTTAGAATGTATTTGGGACTAAAGCCATGTAATTTACTATGAACAATGGATATTCACTCTCAAATCAATAAAATGATGAATTTTTCAATTATGATTTTTTTTCCAATAATAATTAAATAAATGGTGACTCAATTATAAAAACTTAATGTAAGGGAAAATGTAATCAATTGAACTTCCTAGACCGAGGGCATGATCTCTCACAAATTGATACATTGGACATGCCAATTTATTCGTGTCAACTCGAAATGACCCTTTACCACAACTCGTTTAACTCGTATAAAAAATAAATATTCATTTTTATTTTAAATTTGTCAAATACCTTTTATATCCAACCTTTATTTTTTAAACTTAAAAAGAAAATAAGAAAGACATAAACTATGTTATATTTTTTATATTTATTATTTGGTGAGTTTTATAGATGTTATATTTTTATTGAACTATGTTGTTTTGAATTTGGATTGAAGAGTATGCACTTCTTTTGGGATGTAAAGAACATATTTTATTGGTATATATATATATATATATATATAGAGAGAGAGAGAGAGAGAGAGAGAGAGAGAGAGAGAGAGAGAGAGAGAGAGAGAGGTTTCTTTTCAAATTATACAATTAGCTTCTATTTAACAAGAATAGTGAATTTTGGGCTTGACTTCCTTCTACTTTTTGAACCTATGTTTTTGTTTTAGTTTTTTTTAATAAAAGAAATACCTCGAACTTTCATTAAAAAATTAGCCATAATAAGTAAGAAGTACATTACAGGATGTAAAGGAATATCCTCCATCCATACTAAAAACTCACTAACATGTCTCAAATGTTTTATCTAGATTATGAGCCATAGCATTGCATGTTCTACAACTATGAGAAAAAAGAGATAACACAGATTAATGCAAGAAAGTAAATGACCAAAGGTAGCAAAAGACTCATCTTCACTTCTCAGAGCCTTGATAACAACTTCAGGATCCCCCTTAAGGATAATCGAAGAAAAACTATAGCCATAAGCAAAGAGGATAGTTTAGCTGCCGTCAAAGCTTCAACAACATCTGTGGAGGGTGGTAACTTGACTTTCTTGGATAATGAAGCTAAGATCTGTCCTTAATAGTTGTGAACCACCACTCCCAACCTGGCTTCAATAGTATCTCTAAAAACAGCACCTAGGTTGATTGGGCCAATTTCAAAAGTAATGTTGATCTTTTTGAACACTAGAGCCCATCTGGTAATGTTATTCTAGTAACGTTATTTGTATTTTTTAAAAATACATGTGGGTGAAAAACTATGTGAAAATACGTGTAATATTGTTTAAACACTAAAAATTGTTGTTTAAATAACGATAACAAACGGGCCCTAAACTTGTAATACTTATAAAAGAGATACTTNGAAGAAAAAAAAAAGAAAAAGAAAGAAAAAGGATTGACTCAATACAATTTGAAGCTTAAGCAATAATTTTAAAAAGGGATTAATTAATTAAATAATATTTAATTAATAATATTACATCTCAATACAGTATTTAAATACTTTTTTTTTAGATATACAAAATTACTAATTTAGTTTTTCTATTAAATATTACTAACTCGTTATTTTCTATGAGTAATATTGTTAAATCAAATAATTTAAAAATAGTATTTTACTCATTATAATTTTTTTGAAAAGTTATTTATGCCAAAACAATTATTGGGATAAAGCCTTTTTTTTTTTTTTTTTTTTTTTTTTTTTTGTTGAGAAAGAAAATGATGTATTTTATTAATGAAATTCAAATACATCCAATTATAAAATCGAAACAATATGTGATGAGACATCTTCCATCCATACTTGAAAATGTGGTATGCAATGCATTTTTAGCTAGACTATGAGCAATCCTATTGTCGTTTCTCTTAATGTGATAATACAACTGTAGGGACCGGATTTGGGACACTTCTTCAGGTTGAGAGAGTGGGCCTCAAACCCAGCTTGCCCTTCAATGAATTTATAGAGAGTGGGCTCAAGAACTAGGCCCTAGCAAGGGATATAACTGCCCTGCATGGTTGCATGAGAGTTTATCAACCTAAACATGAAATGGGGGTGCACAATGATGCTCCTTGGACTTGTCCTCCGAGGATTGGCCTTCTTATTATTTCTTTTAAGATTGATTACAAAGGTCTCGAGAACACAAGGCGCTACCCTCCTCCTTAATGCAGATTCTCTTTCCCCCCCTTTCAAGAGGGACTCCTTACATTATATACCTCTCTCTAAACTGATCCTAACCCTCCATTCGTTAATCAGTCAGACCACCACTTGAGAGCCTGTCCCATCAGCCGCATCCCCATTCCCCTCATGGGTTGCAACACCCAAGACAGCACTGTTCAGGAGTCCTATCCTCATTAATGCGGCCAGGACGTTAGTTGAGGGCATTCAATGTGGAGGTGACAGCTCACCTGAGACTTGCTCCCTTACCGTGCTCCCGTCACCAACGCATGGCATTTGCCCTTCTCCTCCTCGGATATTCAAGAAGACACCCCCTTTGGTGGAGTGGTGCTCGGGTACTTCTGAGGTCTCAGATGTCCGAGGGCGGGGTTGTCCTTGGATATGTTCCTTGGGGGCCGGACACCGTGCTTTCATCCTCGAACCCCACATGCATCCTCGGCGCGGGCTTCTGGGCCTGGTTTGAGGTGGGCCGAGGCTGCCTGATTTTCTGGCCCCACAACAACAATCTTACAAAATTGTTAGCAAACATTTTCACATCTTCAAGGAATTTATAGATGATTGCAAAAATATTACTACTTTTTTATAATAATAATAAAATATGCTTTATTGGTTTATAATTGACTGGTACCAGGGTTGGTTCAATGTATTTTGGAGCCTAAAGCGATAATTTTAAACTTTCTTTATATTTAAATATTAATTAAATAATATTTCTTTAACTCTTGATTTTATAATTAATTTCATTTTAAATATATATTTCATACTTTTTATGATGCAAAACACTAATTAATTTTGTATTCAAGTTTTGGTAACATAAATTTAACTAGAATAAAATAAATTTTAAAGTAAATAACAATCGAACCTAATTGATCAAAACACGCTTATAACTTTACAACCTTTATTAAACACTAGCATGTAACCCGTGCTACCGCACGGGAATGAATATATTATTAATTACGAGTTTATTATAATAGCAATGATCAAAATGAAGTACATGGCTTAACCAAAATATGACTAAAATTTAGAGATAATGAAGCACTAAATACAAAAATGTAGTGACTAATTGAAAGGATTTAAGAGAAAAATATGAAAGAAAGAAATAAAAGCACACTTTTTAGGCTTTGAGATTTTCCAAAAAGGGGCAAGTGCACACTTGATGTGCGCTTCATTGAATGCTCCTTGGGCCTTGGCTTTGGGGTTTTGCAGTTCATGCTTTAGGAGTGCTAGGTGCAATTATAACAGCATTACTGACTTATGGTATAGTAGCATATATGTAATATCTGTTAAATATTTTTTTTTTTTTTTTTTATGAGTATCAATATCTGTTATAACTTATATAAGGGGTGGCTATATTTTCGAATTTAAAATATCCCTTTTTAGGATATGACAAGAAATAACGTCATCAATATATTAATACAAAATATTTGATGTAGCTCTTGGTAGCATATGTAAGCACACCCCGTTATGAACGCCTAGAATATCTATTGGTTCTTGAGGTGAGCACATGAAACTGAATTTGATAAGACTACACCTACATGCATCTATAGTCTGGGTAAATTGAGAACTACACCTACACGCCTCTAGAGTCTTCTTTGCAAAAGCAAAAATCAAATCAACAAAATCAAAGATAAAATCACCAGAAGACAGATTCCACAGAATCCACGCAAGCCTCAGTCTTCAATGACTTTGATCCCATCTCAGATCTGTTCTCACTTCTCAGTATTAAATCAAAATCTCGCTCTCAATCTCAGAAGTCTCTGTTCTCTCTACTCCTAATCTCAAGTCTCTCTAGTCTCAAGTCTCAACCCTTCACTGAGTTCACTCCATACCCTCCACAATCCAAACCCTAGCTGTTGCCTCCGCTGTCGCCTCATCACCACACCCACGGCTTCGCCTCACTTTCCACCATGGGTTGAGCCTTCTCATGCTGATGGATCAGCTTCTTAGTCTTAAGACTCTCAGGTATATTTTCTTCCTTTTTCATTTATCTTTTTCTCTATTTTGGAATATGATTTTTTTCCCTTTAAATTGATGGAGAACTTCTTCCTATATAAGATACAGAATCATTGATACCGAGATATTCTCTTGAAATTCCATAGCATTAATTGAAGAAGAGGTGAGTTGTTCCTTTATAAGATACAGAAATACCCAAAGGCATGCATCATTGATACCGTGATATTCGTTTGAAGTTCCATAGCATTAATTGAAGAAGAGGGGAGATGTATATTGAAGGAGAGGAAGGATTTTGGGCTTTGATTACATTGTAGAAGGGGAGGTGAACCTGAAAATACGTGGGTGTGGTGGGTGTGAAGAGCAGAATGTTTTATTCACCAAAAAAAAAAAAAAAAGCACAGCGTAATTTGATCCCACTTAATTTTAGACAGATGGAGGAAAATTAGACTCTAATTTCATATTGAAATTGCTGTGGATCTTACATGAATTTAGATATATGGCACAAAATTAGACTTCTAATTTAGAATGGCACATGACACAAAATTAAAGTTTTAATTTGGAATTTAATTTCACACTCTTCCTGCTTCACCTATTATTATATATATAGATTAGGATCACTACTTTATGCTCTAAACCTACACAAATATAAATATATTAAATCGATGAATTAATACTAATTTACTAATATTAAATAAAATTGTTCTATATTGATATTTTGAAAATATAAAAACTTGTACACATATGTTTAGATATAATTAAAATATCTGTTATTACCAAAAAAAAAAAAAAAAACTGGTAATTACAAGCTACATGACCTACCTGTCATTTAAAAAAAAATATTAATCACTTGGCAAATGAAAGAGATATTTTCAATAATGAAGTCAATAGGAAACAATATGGTGTAAGGCACCTATTCACCTTTTATTTGATCCCTTTTTAATGAGATCATTTATTCCAATGCTAATATCGCCCAATGTCAAATGCCCACGTAATTAAATGTCATTGTTGGATTTCTATCACAGGGCAATGACTAATGAGGATTCTACGCATTATTCCAATCTTCTTCGTTAAAAAAGTAGTCCCCTGAAGATCCGTCCTCCTTGGCTTGGATTCAACCTTATTTCATTTTAGACCGAGGATGATCCAAATATCCTTGAGTCGGTTATGGCTCAAAATATATTAAATTTATTTTCATCTTAATAAAGTTATTTGTCTTTTTATTAAAAAAAATTATTTTATTTTGGTTCTCCTATATGCTGATAGGAAGGATAAAGTGCATGTGACATGGTGGATGTCTAGAGTGGTTTTAGTTTGCAACCCCATTTTCTATTTACACATTTAAGAAAAAAAAAATCCCATTGTTTAGTTTCCTGACTTTCGTGTGTAAGAAACTTCTTGACTTCAAATTCTTCAATGTTTTTTCCACCCTTTTAGGTGGCAATATCTTCTGTGTGCTTTTGATGTATACTGCTGTTTCTTCACATTTGATTTTACAGCGGCACAAATAATCTAATTGTATTTTATCCCAAAAAAAAAAAAAAATCTAATTGTAGGGAAGTAATTGTGATAACACTCTAGGCCAGCCTATCAGCAATTTTTTGAAGATCTTATACTTTAGCAATGTTAGTAAATAAAAAAATAACACAAATTTATATAATTCGGCAAAGTACCTATATCCAAGGGAGCGAGCAGTAGAAAATTCACTATTAGAAGATAAAGAGTTTTACAATAACTTTATAGTACCTATAAAGAAATCTTAATCCCATATATTGAAATATCTCAAATGGAAAATTACAGCGACTTTTCGTGTCTATGCTACTCTCCGTACACTTCGTCCATAAAGCCTCTAAACTTGAAACCAGTGGCATTCTCATTCAGAATATAAGCCATTATCTCTAAACACACCAAGGCAGGGAAAAACCCATGATTCAATTGCTATTCTCATCATGTAAGAATGAAAAAGATGAAAATTAGTTTGTCCATAAGAACACACAATGAATCTAAGGGCATACAAGTCATGTTTTACTTGTATATATGGAAGGTTTTTTACTTGGAAAATAATCCTCTATATTTGATTCGAAGTATACAGTCTTTTTCATGGTAAGGTTAACAAATATAAGATTATTTGTCATACAAGTCATGGCTTAATTCTTAAAGTGTTGTCCTGTATTCCCTTTACCTAAATTCAAGAAGTAGTTGCATTGCCAATTTGCCATCATGAGATGAATCCATGAGGAATGGCTCAGAGAAGAAGGTAAAGCAAGTACACAAAAGATATTGGTGGGGGCAGAATAAGGATTCCAGTAGTTATGAACTCAAATCCAAGGTGACAGGAAAAGATTGATCATTGGTTCTTACATATTCTTTTTTGTGCCACTCAGCTCCCTGACCTATTTGAGACAAAATAAAATGACCTATTTATATGCAAATGTTCAAGCTCCATAAGTATTAGAGTGTGGAATCAAGGAGGCAATAACTTTAGGCTGTCTTGATCCAATATGTTCCTAAAGTCCTAGACTCTTGGTTAAACATATGGTACTTTCCTATTGCTGGTATTTCCAAGAAGCCAAAAGGCATATAAAGTGTGCATTTAGATTGAATTAGTTGCTAATTTTCTTATTTTGCTAAAAATTGTTAAAATTATTGGATAAGCTAGGTATTTGGTCCATATCCTTTACACTCTATATCAATTTGGTTTTTAATCCTTCAATTGTGTCAATTTGGTTCCTAATCTTTCAGTATTGTGTCAATTTAGTCTTTACCATTATCTTTTAAATGGAAATTAGCACCTCTCCATGCACAAAGTGCTTGGGGGTTTAAGGGGGAAAAGGTTCGAGCTGCGGGGTTAGCAGTATGTTGTAATTATCACTTAAAAAAAATAATAAAAAAATTAGTTTATTGCCACATCAACGGAAGCTTTTTTTTTTTTTTTTTTTTTGCCATTAGTTAGCAATTTTCATCCAAGTTACCAAAGTTGAATTAAAACAAAAACATGTAAAAAAAGGGCAAAATGAAAGTAAAAATCTAATTATTAGATGTGATAAAATGGTACACATAGTAATCCAAGCACGTTTTGGTTGACCAATTTAATAGATTTTTTTTTTTTTTTTTTTGATAACTACCAATTTAATAGATTTGATAACTCATAGTTGATTAGAGATGATGCCGTAGAAGATGGATTATGGTAGATTGTCTTGCTTACATAGTGTGTAATGTGTATAGGACCTGATAGGATCATAGGATAGGAGTATAGGACTAAAAAAGAGTAAAATGGATGAGTAAAAACTGCTCAGTTTGGAGATAAGAACTAAATAAATGGATGATATTAAAGGACCAGATAGAATAAAATTCTTTTGACTTTCATTCATTACTTTAGCAGAGAATAAAAAATAAACGGAGAAAGTTTTTTGTTGAGCAACAAGAACAAAAAGAAACTGAGGGGCAATAAAAGTTAACCGGAGATTAAGATAAAAGGAGAGCAATCCACACCGTACCAATTGATGAGCAACTACAAAGAAAGTATGAAATCTGAATTGGGAAAAACTGATGAATGATTCAATTCATTATTGTTTGTGTACAAAGATATATATACCTGTACTAACTAATTAACTCTGCCTCAGAACTAATAAACTGACAGCTGTAATCCACTATCTATAAATTAGCTCCTAAACTACAAGTAGTTTACAACAAAATACTAAACAGTCTGTAGCTTTGTAACATCTTTCTTCTTCTTATTATCCTCTGTTTCTACAATAGCAGCAGTAGTTTCTGCAGTAGTAGCAGTAGCTTCTGCAGTGACTTTCTTCTGTTTAGATGAGATTTCCTTGGATTCAACTCTATTGCTTTCACAGAAAGCTTAGAAATAATGGAGAGTAGGGAAAAATTAGGGTATGATTTTTTCAAGAATCAAGATGGAAAGTGTGTGTTTTTGTTTTTTTTGCCTTTTGTTTTAGAGGTAATGGAAGAGTATTTTCATCTTCTTAGGAGATCAAAAAATTTTACGACCAGCGTCGCAAATGGTGTAAATTTTTTTGAGAATCCGCAGATGGAGTAAATTAACAGTGTACAACATTTAAGAGATTATAAAATTTTATATAATATATTATATTATATTAGTGTCTTTTTTTTTTTTTTAATTTTTTTTTTAATAATATGGGACTTTTTTTATTTGTGTGCTTTAGGCCATTATCTTGGTTGCCTATATGGTAGAACCGGCTCTATTGTTTGCTACTCGTTAAGGGATCCCACAATAAAGTTCTAGTGAATATTGTATACTTGTATATATAAGAGATTTTATAGGAAATTTGTATAGAATTTACTAATTTAAATTTTAGCAATTCCACAAGTTGGAGTAATCTTCTACCATCTCTATTTCAAAACTCAGGTAAAAAAATAAAAAAAAAATAAAAAATTCAAATGCGTTCATTTTCCCTAATTTTTTATTTTCACTTTCTCACAGTCCAAAAAAAAAAAAAAAACCAGTTTAATAGTAATGGATGAATGTGTTAGAATAGCAATAATTGACCACCTGATGCATTTTGATTAAAAAACCAAAAAACAAGATGAGAAATAACCTAGAAATGGGAAGAAAGTGAGAAACAAAAAATAAATTGTGGGTTCTAAACAAGAGACCAAATCAGGTTGTAGTTGTCGACCATGCTTAGGCAGTGCCATGGTTGTTGAAATCCCAATTTGGATCATATACTCTTACAATTTTATGATCTTNTTTTTTTTTTTTTTTTTTTTGCCATTAGTTAGCAATTTTCATCCAAGAAATAATGGTATGGACTAAATTGACACAACATTGAAAAGTTAGGGACCAATTGACACAATTGAATATTAGGGACCAAATTAAAATATGGTGTAAAGGATAAGAAACAAATACCTAGTTTTCTCAAATATATTTGTACAAAAAAAGGATAATGTTTAAAAGATTAAACTCAACAAAAAACCTAAATAAGTTTTAGAAAAAGCAAAAACCAAATTCACATATAGAGTTATCATATGAAAAGCCTACTTGGAAATTCGGAAAATGTTGTCTTTTGAAATAATGGTAAGTCTCAAACCCAGCTAAACCAGCAGCCTTGATGGTTTCAAATATTGATTGGAACGAGTCGATGGCCCAGTTAGGTTTCACTTGGCTAATTTGAAATTTGGTTTGAAATTTACAAATACAGCCTCCATAATTATTCCTATAAAACAGCCGAAGGCCCAAAACATTCCATAAGTTGATGGGCATTACCCTTGCGGTACCTATCCACTTTCTTTTTCTTTTTCCTTTTTTTTTAATAGAAAAAGGAATATGCGGTGTGATCATTGCCTTGACCCACTTAAACTCAAATTTAACATGGCATGAGACCATATAAGTAATAATTGAGCTTGTCAGTGGCGGAGCTAGGATTTCAATTCAGGGGGACAAGATTAGAAGTCTTATATAATATATTATATTATATTAGTGTCTTTTTTTTTTTTTTAATTTTTTTTTTAATAATATGGGACTTTTTTTATTTGTGTGCTTTAGGCCATTATCTTGGTTGCCTATATGGTAGAACCGGCTCTATTGTTTGCTACTCGTTAAGGGATCCCACAATAAAGTTCTAGTGAATATTGTATACTTGTATATATAAGAGATTTTATAGGAAATTTGTATAGAATTTACTAATTTAAATTTTAGCAATTCCACAAGTTGGAGTAATCTTCTACCATCTCTATTTCAAAACTCAGGTAAAAAAATAAAAAAAAAATAAAAAATTCAAATGCGTTCATTTTCCCTAATTTTTTATTTTCACTTTCTCACAGTCCAAAAAAAAAAAAAAAACCAGTTTAATAGTAATGGATGAATGTGTTAGAATAGCAATAATTGACCACCTGATGCATTTTGATTAAAAAACCAAAAAACAAGATGAGAAATAACCTAGAAATGGGAAGAAAGTGAGAAACAAAAAATAAATTGTGGGTTCTAAACAAGAGACCAAATCAGGTTGTAGTTGTCGACCATGCTTAGGCAGTGCCATGGTTGTTGAAATCCCAATTTGGATCATATACTCTTACAATTTTATGATCTTACTTGCCCAAAACAACCCAGATATTTCAAAGATCTTTAATAGGATTGCTACGATAGTTCAGGATCGTACAATTCTAACAATCCAAAATGATCTTGATTTTTTTGTAATCTTCTTTAATTTGACAGAAAACTCAGTTGGACCAAAATAAAAAATTACATCTCAATAGACTCAGTTTTGCTATTTTAAGATAGAGAGATATATAGAGTGTCAGTTTAAATGAAAAATAACATTTCAATAGAATGTCACATTTTGACCTTTTTGGCATCTTTAAATAGTGCTTATAAATAGATGTAGTGATGTATGGTAAATACATTAAATGGATGCAAATTTTGAAACATAGAAAATGCTTTTCAAAAAATAATTCATTTTCTAAAAATTATTAAAATATGTATTTACGTCCACAACATTTTCATAACAAATCATAAGTGGTTAGTTGTTATTAGTTCTAATTTAAATCTACTACTGAAATTACTTTTTGGCCCTACCAATAATAATCTGTAATCATCTGCCATATAACATTTGTTTTGAAAGTATTGTGTACGTAGCATTTCTTAAACATCAATGTTGAATTTCAGTGGGTAATTTACCAAAGTTTTCTAATAGATGCATTTTTTAATATAAAAAAAATAGTAATTTAGAAACAAAGTTATTTATTTATTGGATAAATTGCATATCACATCTATAAAGTCTGAAAGTGTTTGGATTTTACCTCATAAAGTTTGGAGTTATTTGGAATTTACATTCTGATGTCTTAGAATTTAGATTTTACTCCTTAAATTTTAAGGGTTTTTAGATTTTATTTCCTAGAGTTTTAGGATATTTGAATTTTACACTTTAAAGTTTCAAAATTTGGGGGAAACTTTAGGGGGTAAAATCCAAGTTTTGAAATGTTAAGGTGTAAAATTTAAACACCCTCAAACTTTAAGGAGTAAAATCCAAATTGTGAAATTTCAAGATATAAAATTTAAAGGGAAATGCTAACGAGTGCCCTTAGGACACTGGTTAAGAATCTAGTTAAAGAAAGTTTTTATAGAAAAAGAAAAAAAAAAATTAATGTTTTGATAGCTTTTTTCATTTCTCATAAAAGTGATGTTAAAACTTTCCTGAAATGAATTTTTAACCAGTGCTCTAAGAGTACTCGTTAGCATGACCCAAATTTAAAAACTCTAAAACTTTAGGGATATGCCACGTGTTTATCACGTGCTCCTGAGTTACTCTTTTTAGCTACTCTGGTTCAGAGTTCTCACCCAATTGAGTGAGTTCACTACTCCCGAGAGAGAGAGAAAGAGAGAGATGGCATTCAGAGCAGCCATCCTTCGCCGCGTACGAGTCCCAGTCAAAACCCTAACCCTAACCGGACGGAAATCGCAGCCATGGGGTTCGTACGGTGCTTCCCTCCGGTTACTTTCATCGCACGGTGACGATCATCTCTCCAAAGACGAGGTCATCGAAAGAGTCCTCTCCGTCATCAAGAGCTTCCCCAAAGTCGATCCCTCACAGGTCAGCCCCTCATTTTCCCTCTTCCATTTTCTCGAGAAAATTCCTGTTTGGTTCGCGACCAAGCAATATTTTATGTGTCTGATTTTGCTCCTCAATCGATAATTTTTTTTTTTTGTATAACAAGCTGAAAAACATGTATCGATTAGCTTAATTCCTTTGCTAATTTATCACTTTGTGTGTGTGGAGAAAAAGCGTCTGTTTGGTTGCTGAGAAAATGTGAGGAAGTGAAAATGGCTGCTTGACTGAGTCTAATAGTACTGTTATGGTTTAGCTGAGCTGGATTTACAGATATTAGATCAACAATTTAGACATTTTCTTATTAACCAAACATTAGTAGCATTGTTCGAAGGCTTTTATATGTTTGTAATTGCTTTGAGGATATTGATCTATCTAAGGTCTGCTTACAAATGTTAAAAAAAAAGGATCTTTTTTTTTATTGGGTGATTGTTGAGCTTGTGTTTTCTTTGCCAAAATCAGTTTCTAGACGTGTTTGATACGAGAGCAAGTTTTTTAGAGCCAGTGGGAGTGTCCTTTGCTCTTTCGTTTGAGCTAACCAATTCGTGTTGTGTGGCTAATCATAAACGGAACGAAGAAAAAAGAAAAAAAAAGGAAAAGTATTTGGTTCAGGTTTTAATGTCAATGTATTATTATTATATACTAATTTCTAAACCATTATCTCTGGCGGTGGGCAAAAGAGACACTTATGATAGAATATTGAACAACGCTTGTTTGGTTTTATTTTTTTTAAATTTTTGGGCTTATTTAACTTAATATAAAATTTATTGGCTTTTTAGAGAATTTTCTTTGTGAGAGAGAGACGTTAGCATCTATATGCTAACACGCGCATGAGTCCAAAAATTACCATCATATTTGTCAAAAGCTATTAGCAACAACTTGAGGGAAATGCCATCATATTTGTTCTGAATTACCTTCCAAAGAATTATAGTGTTATGTGATCAATTTTCATTTGGACACACTGATCTCAAAAACTGCCAGAACTACCAGTTCATGATCTAAATAGTAAATATGCAATGCTACTATTACTCATGAGAAATTACAGTGACTTCGGATCTGGTTGACAAGGTTCACTGTGAAGCCAATAAGCTCTAAGCCTCTGACTCATTTGGCATTCTCTCTTCCCATAAGAATGTGCGGAGAGTAAAATTGTGGGTTCATTGTGGAAGTTTAATACAAGAATATAAATTCATACCAACCTCCTTCACACAGAAGGAAAGCTGAAGGGAAGATAGATAGATACATATGAGAGAGAGAGAGAGAGAGAGAGAGAGAGAGAGAGAGAGCATCAAAGTTTCTTCAAATTTTAGCCAATCCTCTATAATTTCACTTTCATTCTAGCATTGCTTGCTCTTTCATCCAAACATAATTCGATGAAAACAGTCTAAAAACCTTGATGCCATTCTTGAAAGTTGTTCAAAACCACCATAGAGCAACAAAACACAGATAACATAAATAAATCAAACTGCACAAGGACCATGGATAGGGAAAGAAAGGTAAAAAGCCAAAAAGAGGTCACACAGATCATTGAAACATCCTCATCCATGTTCACATATATGAATTTTTAGAACCATTTCTTGCAGAACTAATTATATAGAATATGACAGGTTCTGTCAAATAACTATCAACTGGATAACTGACCCTAAAAAAGAGATACAAAGCAATAAACCTGTAAACAATATGCTTTATTCTGAGGCTGGTAGTGTTCACAGTGGGGGAGGACAAATAATTGAAGATCATCCATGAGAATCAGTTTCTAGGAAATTTCCAAAGTCCAAACCCATCAAAATAGAGAGCCAGTTTGAGATTCACTATCATTGTTCTGGGTTCTCCTTGCCTTACAATCATCAAGATAATTCTGGTAAATATAAGATACAAAACCCCAAATAGCCAAAAGCAAGGCAATTACCTTGATGCCATTCATCTTATCACGGAACACTATCACGGAAGCAACAGGAGTAATAGCCAAAGAGGCAGTACTGATTACATTGGAGAAAAGAGATGACACCACAAAAATTAATCCCACAACACCTACAGAACAAACCTGCCAAGCCACCGCTGTCCAAACCAAGGTCATAACATAAGAAACTCTTCCCGCAGAAAAAGCAACCATTTCCCCATGCAAAGTCTTCCATTCCCCACTTGCAAAAAGACCAACAACAGAAACACAAGTGGCAACAAGTGCTGTATAGATTTGCATTTCCAGAACCACTGAAAATGTTTCCTTTTTAATAACCTTTTGGAAGGAAAGCTGCTTCAGGGAAAGCAAAAGAGAGT
Organism: Quercus suber; assembly: GCF_002906115.3. Lineage (NCBI taxonomy): Eukaryota > Viridiplantae > Streptophyta > Magnoliopsida > Fagales > Fagaceae > Quercus > Quercus suber. Next base: position 1,954,754 of record NW_027069468.1, on the reverse strand, counting down.
AAAGTGCAGAAGCTCCAAGGGTACAGAGGAAGCCAATTACTCTTTGCCACTTAGAAACTCTGGATGGTCCATCAGAGTCATCATTAATTCCAACCAGGGCAGCAGAAAATGTAAGGATAACCACAGAGTTAAAAATTTAAGCAGTAAACTTCTGAGAATTGATGAAGTAAGAGAAAATCGCATTAAAAGCTAATTGGGTTGCACATATGAGGGAGTAAGTAGAGGCAGAGAGGTACAAGAGTCCAACAGAATACAAGATGTTGTCACCAGCTATGAGCACTCCAAGAGAGAAGTAGATCGAGGCAAGAATTTTAAAAGAGGGTGGGGCTGAAGAATTTGAAGGCTCCTTGGAGGAAGGAATAAGAAAGAATGGGATCAAAAGGATTGGAAAGGCAGCAGTTTGGACAAGAGTAGCCATCCATTTACTATTGCCACCCTGATCATAATAAAACCTCCCAAGAAGAACAGCAGCAGCTTGGCCCACAATGAGGAAGAAAATGTTTAGCCCCACCAAAATTCCACCATTGCCACCGGTTGAGTTTTCCAATTAGTGACTGGTTACTCAAAGTCCCATTTTTTATCATCGGCTCCTGATGATCTGTAATTGGACATAAAACACTTGTAAATAAGTTTAGCATCCCTATAAAAAGATGTGTTTTATCAATCCACTGAAAAATTTTAGAACTTAGAAAATATATGAACTGAACCCACAATCTCACCCATCACCTTGCTCTTACAAGGTAAGGAGGTCTGGAGGTTCCATTTGAGCTAGAGATCATAGGTGTAAAAGCATTTAAAGTTAAAGGATCAATTATGAAACAAAAAATCAAGTACGGCAATGTTTATACAGATAAATCTTTCTCTACAGCTTGAGGTTTCTGAAACATCAGGTACATCACTAGAGCCACCATACATGGAAAATATCAATATGGTTTTATATGTATAAAACTGCATAAAGGTCCTAGTAAGAGCTATGTGGCAATTGAGGTAAATAGAAATGGTTCTGTGGTGAAGAAAGGATCTAATGTATAGGATGCTCCTTTACTTAAAATAGTGGTGAGTAAATTTTTCTAATAATCTTTTTTTTTAGGTTTTAAGGGATCTAAATCCAAGTAAATTTTGGTTTGGCAACCTCTAAAATTAAAAAGAAAAATACTTTGAGTTGGTTTATTATTCTGTCATATAAAAATTTCAAAATATTTTTCAATAGATAAAAGCTTACTATAGGTTAATGATTACATTGACACTTACCATAAGTCAAAGTGAGTTTGTTGATATTGTAAAGATATGTTGTACATATAGACTTTCTCAAGAATTTCAACTAGAATATCTTTTATTCCATGATAATATATCCTACCAATTAAACTAACTATAATCCAAAAAAATAAAAGAAAAAGTTTACTTTGTCATTATGCTTTGTGAGAATGTACTAAGTCAAATATTTACTGGGGTTGTTTGGCTTGAGATAATTTATTTTCTTGGTAATTATAATTATAAAAAAAATAAGCTAGAAAAATAAGAACAATGCCAAAATGTAAAATCGATCCTCTAAATTTCATCACTTTTCATTTCATTCTTTTGAGTTTGAGTTTTGTTATTTTAGTCCTCTAAATTTCATTTACTTTCAATTAAGTCCTTCATTAACAATTTGTTAGTTGCTGCCATTATCTATAGCAAAACTACTCCGTTTTGTCAATTTTTTTTTTAATCTTAATTTATTATTAATTTAGTAATTTTAAGAAAACGTTAAAAAAAAAACCCAGATATTATATTAAGAAACGGCATCGTATGTGGAGAACAATATCGAAGAACAAAATTGAATCCCCACTTGATACCTTAGCTCGATACTAAGAGACTGAGAGGGAGAAAGAGGGGGAAAGAGAGAGAAGAGAGACCGAGGAGGAAACAACCATAATATGAATTTGAAAATTAGAATGGGATAGATTTGCAGCAATGGCTGACTTAGTACTTATGAGACCTAGTGTTGCTTCAATGGCTATCTTAGTACTTAGAGGAACGTTGCTCAAAAGCCAAACAATGTGAAGGGATTTTGAAGATGACCTCCGCTTTCTGGCTTGGGAGAGCTTGAAGGGCTCCGTCGAGTTCAAAGAAGCTTTGGAGGCATTGAAATCAGTTGCTGATAGGTATGGAAGCATCAATGTATGTATTGCAGGTCATTCCTTAGGAGCTGGGTTTGCTTTCCAAGTGGGAAAAGCATTAGCCAAAGAAGGGATATATGTGGAAACTGTTTAAGAAATGAATGATTAGAGCAATATCTCTCATCATGGTCATGCACTGTGCATATATAGTCATGCACCATGCATAATAGATAGTGAACATTCATTAATTCATTCAATAAATTAATGAATTATATTTCTCTATAGGTTTAGGGCTATGGTCATGCAACATGCATAATGAGTGATGCTCTACTAGTATAATGCATTTTAAAATAGATTTATGTGGTCAAATAAAATTTGAGGTAAACATAACATTAAAGAATGAATCGATAGAGAGCTCTAGCAAATAGTGAATGGAGGATAATGTTCAATAAAGGCCAATTCCAAAACATTCTAGCAATAGCTTCCAATCATAAGCTTGTAGTTTTAGACACAAATTGGGGGGGGGGGGGGGGGGGGGGGGGGGGGAGAAAATGGGCTCTTGCCTTTTTTTTTTTTTTTTTTTTTTTTTTTTTTTTTTTTTAATCAGCATTTTGCTTAATTTTCCAAACTAATTAGGAAAATGTCTCTATTTTGAAACATGATTTTTTTT
>NW_027069468.1:1949096-1951945 GCF_002906115.3 Quercus suber | reverse complement strand
TTTTTTTTTTTTTTTTTTAAATCGAGTTTCAATTTAAAACTTGATTTTTGGACAATCAAGCTATAACAAACTGAAAATTAAAAAAAAAAAAAAAATTTCTGGAATCCTATAATGGCGTTTTAAGGAGTTCTATAGTGGCGTTTTAAGGACTCTATAGTGGTGTTTTGGAACTCGAGTTCAATGCAATTTTTTTTTTTGATCGTCCCATACCTATAGTGGCGTTTTAAGAAACCTATAGTGATGTTAAAACTCGATTTTGAGAAAATCGAATTACAAAAAAAGGGCATTTCCCTAATTAGTTTGAGAAAGAGGGCAAATGACTGTTTTTTTTTTTTGAGTGAAAAGGGTATTTGCCCATTTTGGCTCACAAATGGGATTTTGGCTCACAAATGGGAGATGGTAGGAGCTCTCTAGTTATTAACAAATGCTAGGAAAAAGGAGATTAACAGATCACTACCATTCATTTTAGCGGACAAAATTAAAGAAGCCAAACAAGATCTAATTAAGGTGGTGGAATAAGAATGTCCTTGGGTAAATATAACAAAGGTTAAAGAAGTTGAGAGGATCGATAGAAAAAAAATACAAAAAAGAGGATAGTTCCAGTATGAGAGAAAATGAGGAATAGCTCCAAAGAGAAATACTATGAAATGCAAAAAAGGGAAGAAACCCTTTTGAGACAAAAATATAGGATAAATGGCTAATCCCCTAATCTTAAAGAGATAGGGGAGTTCAGAGTTGGGTTTCAAAGTAGAAAAGAGATAGGGGATTGCCTAGTAAATTTTCTAAGAATTAATTTATTGAGCAATCCCCCAATCTCTAAGAAGATTCACAACTTAATCCAACCAATGATACTTTTTTTTTTTTTGGTTGAGAAGATCCAACCTTAATGAGAAATTTTTTGTATGAGACAGTCTCATGAGACCTATGTTTCAATAACATGTTAGTCCCACACACGTGCAACCTACATGTCATTGAAATATAGATCTCATGAGATACTTTCTCCCAACCAATGGTACTTAATATTAAAAATGAAGACCTAACTAGGATCCCTACAAGAGGAAATTAAGGAAATCATCATCTTTAAATATGAGATCTCTAAAAGCCATGGAGGCTGTCAAAGCAGTTCAAAGTTTCTTTATCAATAAAAGAATGCAAAGACAACTAACCATACTTTCTTGACTTTGATTCCGAAGGTAAAAGGTGCTGCTAAATGGATCTGCTTAGAGCCATCAGTCTATGCAATAATGCGTACAAACTAAAAAGTAATTTCCAAAATTATGGCTAATAACTGAAACAGTTACTCCCAAAGTTAGTTTCTCCTAGGTTGGAGCCTTGGTTCCTAGTGGCGGTTCTAGGAATTTTGTTAAGGGAGGTAATTAAAAAATTTTAATAAAAAAAGAACTTGAATATATCGAGTTACCAAAAAAAAAAAAAAAAAATTTAATATATAAAGTTTTATAATTTCCTTCTACAAGTATTCAAATGTTGAATTGTTATATAATAGCTCATTATAAGTATTTATTACTAATGTGGGTAGCTATGAGCCTATAATCATTTTATTTTGTTAATTTTATTAAACATTTTTATTTTTATCAGTTTTTATTTTCTATTTGTTATTGTTTTTATAAAAATATTTTAAATAAATGGCTAAACTAAACTCATTGGCTTTGTATTAATTATTGATGAACACAATCACACTCATTCATATATACACTAGTTCTACTTAACCAATCAATACTTGGACAATCACTAACTTTACGTTTTTTTTTTCTTGAATTTTACTAACTTTATAACAAAATATTATTATAATATGATAACAATATACACACATGTAACAAACTATATCTATTTATTATTAGATTATATATATTTATATTATAATGTACACACAAACATCCACACACATCATAATTCATACAAATAATATTATAACAAAAAATAATGCACACAATCAATATTAGACACACTCACACACATAATATAAATTTATAAAAAAATAATGACACTTACAATTCACAGACACTTACTTTTTATTCTTAGAGTTGGAAAAACTTGTAATAAGGATGTGTTAAATTTAAGTCAGGTGTGCAAATATATTTTTAAGAAAAAAATTATAGTATTAAACTAACAATTTTTTTTTTATATATAATTTTTTTTTTTTGGAAGTCAGGGGGTTCATTTGAACCCCTGAGTATATTATAGTGCTGCCCATGTTGGTTCCTGTTAGTATAATTCAAGACAATACTATTATTTCCACTAGTCGCAAACCCACTGACATGTGGAAAAATGTAATACAATAATTTTATAATAGAGTGTGATGTATAATTGACTAAAGTACTTTTTTGGCTCTTAAAGTTTGGATTTTTTTTTTTAAAAAAAAAATTTGGTTCTTTAAGTTTCAAAATTTTCATTTTAGCTCATGAAAATGGAGATTTTGAACCAAATGAAAAACTAAAAAAATAATGAATGACCAAAATGAAAATTAACCCACGTGTGAGGACCAAAAATGTATTTTAGTCTAGGTGTATGTGTTGTTTAAAAGTTTAAAAAAAAATTTATTTTATATATATATAAGTTTTATGTAATGAAACTATAATTCAGTTCCATTCAACAACAATATATGGTGATATACGTATGATAAATAATTTAATAAAAAAAACATCTAAAATGCTTAGTGTGGGGGTAAAAGCCAGAGTTATGTAATGGGCTTAAGGCCCTAATCGAAGACTAGGGCATGTCTGAAGAGGAGAAAGTGATTGAGAAAGGACCCAAGCGGGCTAAATATACCTGGAAATGAGCGAAGAGTATAGTCCGAAGAAAGCGTCATGGTCCGAAGAGTATGATCTCCT
>NW_027069468.1:1894732-1948743 GCF_002906115.3 Quercus suber | reverse complement strand
AAGGGGGGGGGGGGGGGGGAGAAAAATAGAAGAGGGAAAAAAAAATAGAGAAACTGTAGTACAAAAGATTGTTAGAGTTCAAAAATAAAATTATAATTTATGAACTATCTCTTCGGGTGTTTGTTCAGTTAGACTTTATGAGTGCCTTTATGTTTATTTATCTTTTAATCCCATGCTAGGTTGTTTAATTCCTATCCAGCCAGTCTTTCACCCACTCTTTACAAATTATTGTCTTAGGTTCATTGGCTCAGATTCCAGATCTTTTGAGCTTGGGCACAAAAAATTGACTCTACACTTAGTTATAATAATTGCTTTATATTTTTGAGAAGATGTTACTAAAAGGAATTTATTTTAAATATTACCATAATTCACTAATTTGACTATTTTAAATATTACTATATGTGTGTGTTGTGTGGGAACACATATTACATGTTTCATTAAGTTTAAATACTATATAAGTTTAGAATTTTAGAGGTTTTTCTTCTAGGTGGGTTTGTATAAGTTGTTGGAAAACTGTGTTTTGAGTTTAAAATGAGCGTTTGTAAAAAAAAAAAAAAAAAAACTATGAGGAGTTGGGTTGCAAAATAGAGTTTTGAATTTTAAAAATACTTTTTTAATCTTCCAAAATGCCTAACCAAATGGAACTTTTAAAAATAGAGTATAATGCCTATATTATTAAAACTAGAATTTTAAGGTAATATTTTGAGCATTTTTCATTTTAATTACTTTTTTAGAGCTTATGTCTCTAATTTTTTATGCATATCTTGTTTGTATTTTTCAGCCCAAAGCTGAAGAGTCTAACTTGAATAAATTTACTTTTTCACCATAAATTTTAATTTTTGACCCCCCCCCAAAAAAAAAAAAAAAACCAAAAAACTAAAAAACCAACCTGCACAAGGATCCAATTTAAAACCTAATTAATCCAACTCAAGTCCAATCAAAGTTAACAACACCACACTGCCAAATCGACCGTAAAAACAATACCTATCAAAAAAAAAAAAAAGACCATTGAAAACAATAGTTTTTGAACCAACTGCGATAACAAGGGTAAGTGTGCGTAATATACACATATTGGAATGGGGCAAAGTGGGTAAATTGCCTTAATTTTAAAACTATGTAGCAAAATACCTCTCTTTTCAAAGTATTTAGCAAAATGCCATTATTTTTGGAATTCGATTTTAATAAAATTGAGTTACATGTGAAATTTGACATTAGTAATGTTGAGTTTTATGCATATTTTGCTACTTAAATTTTGACATTGTTAATATCAAGTTCTACTTAAAAATATACATAAAACTCGATTCACAGAACTCAAGTTCCAAAACATGAGCATTTTATTAAATATTTTAGAAAGAGAGGTATTTTATTATATAGTTTTAAAATTAAGGGTGTTTATCTATTTTGCAAAATAGGTGCAAATGTGCAATTTGCATTTTGAAAAAAAATAAGAAAAAAGAAACGTGTGCAAATGAAAAATACCGAGAGCCGAAAGGAGTATATAATATATATTAGGAATAGGGTTTTAGGGGTTTCAATCAAATACAAGTAGTAGTCAGTCGATAATGTCGAGTTCGAAGTGGAGGCGGAGGCGGAGGCTGAGGTCGAGCAGGTTGAGGTTTAGGCCTTCTTTACCGGAAGAGATGTTGGAAGAGATCCTGTCATGGCTTCCAGTTAAATCAGTATTTCGTTTCAGGTGCGTTCAAAAGTCATGGTCTACTCTTATACAAAACCCAACTTTCGTTGCCAAACACCTTCTTCACCATCAAACAAAAACAGAAAATCCAAGTATTTTGGTCGAGATCTTTGACTTACTAGGATATGGCTTCTCCCTGCACCTTTATGCTGATGTTGATGATGTTGTACGCATTGTGGACCTTTCAAAGGACTTGGGCTTGCCCCAACTTGAACCTCGAAGTCTCAACATGATTAGTTGCATCAATGGTATTATTTGCATTAATGGTTCCTGCCTTGCCCGTGGCGGTGGCGGCTTCAATAATGTATTTGTCTTATGGAATCCAGCAATCAGAGAACGTAAGATCATTCGTTGTCCCTCACCTCCTCAGTGTCCTGCTCCTGCCCATTCTCTTTCACCATATAACTTTAGAGCATTTTTTGCATTTGGTTATGATCAATATTCTAATGATTACAAGTTGGTTAGAATTGTCACTTACTACAAGAATTCTCCACCTACCCAAAATTCACTCTTCAGAGACTCCTACAATTTTTTTCATGTTTACTCCCTAAATGCTGATTCCTGGACCCAAGTAATTGACACCACTATTCATCGTTCAAACCTTAGGTTGCTTTCTTATCGTGCAATGTACTTCAATGGTGTTAATCATTGGTTCGGTTACTTTGACAACGGCCGCATAAACGAACTCGGGCAGAATTGTGATAGGGAGATAATTCTATCCTTCGACATGAGTCATGAGGTGTTTCGAATAATGAGGATGCCAGATGTGTTTCGAAAACTAAAGTACCCTGTGGACAGTGTTTCAAGTATGCGGAGGAACAAAGTTTTTTCTGTGTTCAACGATTGCCTTGCATTTGTTGTTGATAAGGAGTATACTTTGACTATGACAGGGACATACTTTGATATATGGGTGATGCGTGAATACGGGGTTGAGGATTCTTGGACCAAACAACTCGTTGTAGGACCCTTGTTAGGAATTAGCAGGCCCTTATATTTTTCCAAGAATGGAGTGCTTCTTGTTGGTGACGATGGCGCAATAGTCTTGTATAACATTGGTTCTAAAGAAATTATGAAACTTCAAGTTCCAGAGTTTCCAAATTCACTCACCCCAAAACAAGCTATGGTTTATGTTGAGAGCCTAGTTTCACTCACGGGTGCTTGAGGCCCTGAGCTCCTAATTATTTATATCAAAAATAAATTTTCAGTAAGTTATGTGTGATTTAGAGATGATATCATATGGATGATGTATTTGTTAAATTTTAATTCTATATTCCTCTTCAATCTCTGTCATTTGTTGATGGATCAGTAAATTGTTGATTTTTTATGCATTGGAATTGTGATAGAATTTTTGGGGAGGTCTGGTTATTAATCTATGAGTAGTTTTTTCTGCAATAACATCTCAGCTATTGTTTGCTTTGGTGTCTATTTGTTTTAGGGAAATTCACACAGACTTGGTCACTTGAGGGTCCGTACCACTTGCTAATTTGATAAATTAAGTTTACTTTACTTTGGTGGAAACCATATTTACTGTAGGTAGATGACTTTATTATAGATTTTGTGGCCTCTTAGCATTTCAATGTTGTAAAATTTCCTAGTTGGGTTGGTTTAACCTCAGTGATTGCTAGCTAGTTTTTGTGAAATCGTTCATGTTGTTGAGCTTTTTACTTACACATTTAGAAAGATAGTTTTTCATGTTCTGGTATTTATCATGATGTGCTTCTTTTAGCCAAGCCACAGGTTTGTGTTTTGTTCAACCTTTATATTTAGGCGGGGATTCACCTAATGAATTGTGTGGTTAGTACACTGTACCAAGAGCATTCTATCACTTTCTTGACATAATTTATTTTTTCTTCTCAATCTCCTTAGCATGATGTTCCTCATCATCCTTCTCCATTGCATGCCCAAAATTCCAAATAAGAATAATCCACCTCTTTCATTCCATTCTATTCTTTTCTTTCTCCTAGGAATCATATCCCAAATTTTAGGGTTTTAGGCCCGATTGTGATTAAGTTAATCAATTCTTTTTTCATCGGGAAGTTAATCAATTATTTGGCAAGTGATTAATTAGATTTATTAATTGTGGGCAGGTTACGGCTTAATGCAATGTGGAGGTTTTTTTTATTGATTGTTTTCTGTAGTCATAAGTAAGGCTATTTAGTTATTCCACTCATGTTTTGTTACCCATCTTCCTCATCCTATAGGTTATGCCTTGCTTAGGAAGAATAATGCAGAGACAACATATTAAATTTGATGTTCACTGTCATTGTAGTTGTTTTTTGACTTCATGTTTCAAATTCTTCTGTAATATTATCTGGCATAATGGTTGTCCTACATCTTAAAATTGTTTTATTTATTAGAAAAGAAGAAGAAGAAGAAGTTTTTAGTATACTACTATATCGTGAGAGAGAAAAAAATAGTTTGAAACTATCTAAAATTTGAGGTGATTCTAAATACTATATAAAAATATAAAAAAAAAAAAATCTAAAAAAACTGTTTATTTCTTTAAAAAAAAAATTTATTTTTAAATTTGAATTTGACAAAGAAACATGGAAAATGGAGAAATATGCGTTTTAAAATTTAGGAATTTTTAAATTAGTAATTTTACATGTCTAACCATATTATTTAAAGGGAAAATTATACTTTGCCCACCTGTGATTTGTCCGAAAAACATTTTGCCTATCTGTGGTTTAAAAATTGGCACTTTACCGATCTAAGGTAAGCTCTGTTTGTCTCTAGTTACCCACCTCTGTTAAAAACAGAGATAAATTTGTATTTTTGCTACCATTTTATGTCTCTCTCCTCTCAAAACATAAAAAACTAAAAAAATCAAAAAAAAAAAAAAAAGATTTGAGCTAGGTTTTGGCAAGGACCCACATCTTCTTTCTTCCATTTTTTTTTTCATTAATTCTCCTTTATATCCATTCTTTTTTTTCATTCACCTTTCAATGAAATGAAACCCCATTAAATATTAATTCTTCTCCACATAAATAAAATCTCCGTTTGGAATAACAAAAGATGTTTGAATGGATATTCCATCTATCACTTGGTTGAAAGTTTAGTATAAATGAATGAAATGGTTATGACCGAATACTTCCATTCTATTATCTTCTAATTCCTTTATAAAATGATTCATTTTGTCTTTATCTTAAGGGGGAAAAAAAGAGACAAATTAAAGGGCAAACTCATACTAACAATTTTTTCTCTCTTTTTCTGCATTTTTTTTTTCAATTTTTGTATTTCAACGTCTAGAGAGATTTCAGGTTGAGGAAGGCGCACCACTTGTGTAAACAAATCCCAGCTCTCACCCTATGCCCTCCATCCCAACAATGCAAAGAGTAGAGCAATTCTCACCGTGGTTGGTTAGTTGTAAGATCGCTTCATGTGTGTCTTCTTCCAAGCCTACTACCAAGCTTGTCTCTTCCCTTAGCTCAATGCGACAGACCTTTATAGTTTATACATATCTCAAGAAGCTCAAGAGCGTTATTAAGTCGACTAATTTCTTCAGAAAATTTTTAATTTTATAAATTAAAACCTAACTTTTAGATCTTTTTTTCTCATGAATTTTTAGTTTTTTTATGTTTTGAGAGGAGAGAGAAATAAAAGGCTAGCAAAAATACAAATTTACCCCTGTTTTTAACAGAGGTGGGTAACTGAAGACAAATTAGCTAACTTCAGGTGGGTAAAGTGCCAATTTTTAAACCACGGGTTGGCAAAGTGTTTTTCAGGCAAACCACAGGTGGGAAAATTGTGATTTCCCCTTATTTAAACTTTTTAAACCAATGAATTTGAGGGTATTTTGGGCATCCAAATGTAGGAATTTAAATTGGGAAAGCTTCTTAAATAGTACTCACGAGCCACGTCCAAATTGTCATGATCCAACTTTTTAAGGAAATATCATTTAATGCATTGTTTGTCAAGTAAAAAGATAAAAATTAAAAAAAAAACTATCCTTGTTAATTTAAACGAATAATAACATTGACTTTTTAAATAAAGTAAATGGTAAGATAATACTTTTATTTATAAATTTTATATAAAGAACTTTATTTTGGGACATTTCCAAATGGAGTAGATAGATATAGAAGTATAGATAGAAATAGATATAAATTAGATCTTTTTATTTATTTTGGGTTTAGTATTATAATTTTCCATTCCTTCATTTCTTTTAACACAATGCAAAATCCATATTAACCATTGATTGCTCTTGAAAAGGAAAGAAGTATATACACCAAACCAAATCAACAAGGAAAATTACACTTTATTACTCTAAACTGTATCTTAGATTACACTTCGCACCTTTAACTTTTCGAGTGCACATTTTGTACCTTAAACTATGTCCTTTGGTACACTTTGCACCTTGATGTTAAGTTTTCTGTTATATTAGACAGAAATTTCAAGCATGGGACTCCACTTAGTCTTACCTAAGTGGCACAGAAAAAAAAGACCAAATGCCCCTCTTCCCAATCATGAATCAAAGAAAAAAAAAATTTATTTCTTCACTTCTTACCCATCTATCCTCTCTTGCGTTGCAGCTTCTCCTTTGTCTTGGCCAACAACTCTTCTCGCTCTCACAAAAAAAAATAAATAAAAAAATAATACAACCCTAAATAGTAAGTACCCAAAACAAAAGCATCCAAGGCACCACCTCTCTTCTCCGACAGGTTGATAAGTTTCAACCTATTTTATATGTGGGTTTAGTTTCTCTTCTCTTCTACACAAGCTTGGTTCTTTTGGATTATGCGTCGTTAGATCCCACAGCTTAATGGATAGAATTAGCATTAGGCCCACCAATTTTGCAAACCACCTCTTTCATTCATATTTTTAAACGCTAGTTTTCCATGTATTTTTTTGCTTTCTCTGTGCAAGTTCCAAGATTCTATGTGCAAGCTTTTGCTTCAAAAGATTTGAAGAAAAAAATATCAATATAAAATTTAATAACATTTGATAATATGAATTTTGGAAATTTTGGGATTGGGATGAAGAAATGAGATGGGAGAATAGGCATTTGGTCTTTTTATTTTGTACCACTTAAGGAAGACTCACGTGCTTCAGTGCTTGAGATTTCTATCCAACACGGTAAACTTAATGTTGTAGTGCAAAATGTAACAAGAGCCATAGTTTAAAGTGCAAAATATGCATTTGAAATATTTAAGGTGCAAAGTGTAATCTGGGATATAGTTTAGGATGGTAAAGTGTAATTTTCCCAAATCAACATGTATCTAAATATAAATACAATCACATTGGTGGTAATGGTTCCTCTTCTACATTTGAATTTAGAATCATCAATGTAGAAGAGAAATGTAAACTTTCAAAACAAATCAAGTAATAAAATAAAATATAACCAAAAAAAGAAAAAAAAAAAAAGATAACAACCTAATCAAACGTACCTCATATTCTGGTATTCATCATGATGTGCTTCTTTTAGCCAAGCCACAGGTTTGTGTTCTGTTCAACCTTTATATTTAGGCGGGGGATTCACCTAATGAATTGTGTGGTTAGTACACTGTACCAAGAGCATTCTATCACTATCTTGACATAATTTATTTTTTCTTCTCAATCCCCTTAGCATGATGTTCCTTATCATCCTTGTCCATTGCATGCCCAAAATTCCAAATAAGAATAATCCACCTCTTTCATTCCATTCTATTCTTTTCTTTCTCCTAGGAATCATATCCCAAATTTTAGGGTTTTAGGCCCGATTGTGATTAAGTTAATCAATTCTTTTTTTGACGGGAAGTTAATCAATTATTTGGCAAGTGATTAATTAGATTTATTAATGGTGGGCAGGTTACGGCTTAATGCAATATGGAGGTTTTTTTATTGATTGTTTTCTGTAGTCATAAGTTAGGCTATTTAGTTATTCCACTCATGTTTTGTTACTCTTCCTCATCCTATAGGTTATGCCTTGCTTAGGAAGAATAATGCGGAGACAACATATTAAAAATTGATGTTCATTGTCATTATAGTTGTTTAGAAGAAGAAGAAGAAGAAGTTGAAACTATCTAAAATTTGAGGTGATTCTAAATACTAATATAAAAAAAAATAGAAGAAGAAGTTTTTAGTATACTACTTGTGGGGGGGTAAAAACCCAAAACTACTGAATGGGCTGGGGCACCATGTTGAGGAGTGTGGTATTTCCGAAGAGTAATAATTGGATGGGGGAGCCCATCTAATGGCCGGAAGCCCAGAAATGAAGGAAGGTTGTAGTCCGAGGAGGTGACCTTGCTTCCGAAGAGGTTATTGTAGTCCGAGGAGGTCTTCTCCCTCGGATACAAATATTCTTGATCAATCAAACGTGTGGACGGTTCGAATGATTTTCCTAGCAAGCCTAGTGATTATGATAAGCCCTAGGTATGTTCGGAGATGATAAGAATGAAGAAATATCTAAAGGAAAAGCTGCTACCACCGTATTTAACAGCTTTTCTGGCTGCATTTATGTGGAGAAGACCCCTGAACAGTGTAACCTCAGTTACTGCCACTCACAAAGAACTAAAGTAGACACATGACGTGACATGCACTCAAGTGGATACCCAGATGAAGAACAGGTGGACGATGGAGATGATGGGGGAGGGTGCTATATAAAGAAGAAGGGTCCCTGTTAATGAGGATCGGAGAAAAGGCAAGAAAGAGAAAAGAAAAGCTTTACTGTAGTTTTGAATGTTGTAATTACTGTTCATTCAATAAAACATCTCTTCGGACATTCATTCATGGAATTGTTCATGCATTATTTCATGTTATCACAACCATAAGTACCTTAGCCAAACATTGTTTAATTCATAACCAGCCCAACTCTTTCACCCACTCTTTACAAATTCATTCTCCTGGGTTCATTGGGCCTTTAACCCATATCTTTTGGGCTTGGGCCACAAAAACTGACCCTACAATTGGCGCCGTCTGTGGGAAGAGCTTGTGCAGGGGCGAAGACAACAGTAGGTAATGGCTGGACATGGTCAGCAAGAGGCGGAGTCTGGGGCATTTCAGCACGTGGACCCTTTTCTTAACCTAGAGTGAAGGCAAGACCGTGAAGGTAGCGTACACACCGTGCCCCCTGGTCAGAACCAATCACATGGAGGGAGTCGCATGTCCCATGCAGAGAAGAACCGAGATTTACAGCAAGAGGTTGAAAAGCTAAAAAGGGAGTTGCGCCATGCAAAGAGGAAATGGGCTTCCTCGTATTCTGATGAGGACCCTGATGACGAGCCAGACGTAACTTATTAACATAAATCCAGGACACCAGCCAGCGAGTCCTATTCTTATGAAGAAGAATCCCATCGTAAGAGGCAACGCAGAAGCCTATCACATGGAGACGCGGGAAACGATGCCATGAGCAGGGCTCTAAATCAGATTTCTAAGTCACCCTTCACGCGCAGGATTGAGGAGGCGAGACTTCCTCGGCGCTTTAACTAGCCAACGTTCACCATCTACAATGGTAAAACAGACCCCGTGGAACACGTGAGTCATTTTAACCAAAAGATGGTTGTCTACTCTAGGGATGAAGCTCTGATGTGTAAGGCTTTCCCTTCCAGTCTTGGGCCAGTTGCCATAAGGTGGTTCGATGCGCTGAACCCAAATTCCATCAGCTCCTTCAAAGAGCTCACCCAAACTTTTGGTTCATGTTTTGTCACCTACCGAAAAGTGGCCCGACCTTTGTCTTCTTTGCTATCTTTGAGCATGCAGGAAGGAGAAACCCTGAAGGTGTATTCAGATAGATATTGGGAGATGTTTAACGACATGGAGGGCAATTTTGATGCAATGGCCCTAGAAACGTTTAAGCTCGGTCTCCCTACTGATCATGGTCTAAGGACATCCTTATCTGGTAAACCCGTTACTAGTATGCATCAGCTAATGGACCGCATTGAGAAGTATAAGTGAGTTGAAGAAGACCAACAACAAGGGAAAGGCAAGGAAAAGGTTACCCCCCAGAAGAAGAGGGATTTCAGGTCGGTATACACCAGCAACAAATCGAGGAGAGATTTCCCTATGCAGTCAGGAGCAGCCAATCCCCAGGCTGTCAACACCGTATTCAGAGATCCAGTTCATCAGGTTTTAGAAAAGGTCAGGAACGAGCCGTTCTTCAAGTGGCCATATAAGATGGTAGGGAATCCTGATAGACGCAATTGCAATCTCTACTGCCAATACCACCAGGATCATGGACACACGACTGAGGAGTGCAGGAGTTTGTGGGATCATTTGGACCAATTAGTCGGTGAAGGGAAGTTGCGACATCTCTTACATCATACCAGTGGCCGAAGAACGCAGATTAGCGCAGAGTCCCGAAGGGATGATCCTTTGAAACCCCTTCTAGGAACTATCAATGTTATCTTTACAGCCCCAGGGAGAACGGGATCCTGGCCGTCCAAGGTCATGTCGGTAGATCGGTTGCCTGCAGGAGAATCTGGCCAGGGTCCGAAGAGGTGTAAACTGGATGATCAAATAGTTTTAGGTTTCTCGGACGCGGACAAGGTGGGCACTGTCCAACCTCATGATGATGCGTTGGTCGTCACCCTCAGAATTGGGGGGTGTGATGTGAAACGGGTGATGGTTGACCAAGGTAGTGCTGCAGAAATAATGTACCCTGATCTCTACAGGGGGCTAAATCTCAAACTTAGTGACTTGACACCATATAGCTCTCCGCTGATCAGTTTTGAAGGAAGAGTTGTTACCCCGAAGGGCCAAATACGACTACCTGTACAGATTGGCTCAGAGGTGGTGGAGGTAGATTTCATAGTTGTGGACGTCTTTTCTCCCTATACAGCAATTGTAGCCAGACCTTGGCTTTATGTGCTGGGGGCGGTTTCTTCCACCTTACATCAGAAAGTCAAATACCCATCCGAAGGCCAGGTTTGTGAAATTCGTGGGGATCAATCTATGGCTAGACAATGTTTGGTGGCTGCCATTCAACATGAGCCAAAAGCCGAGTCATCAACCAAAGCCGAAAGGGGCTCATAGAAACCAAAGCATCGGTTATCACCCACTAAAGATCCGAACGAGGGCGCAGAGTGCGAAAATTTAACAAAAGTCATCATTAGGGATGATCTTGAAAAATTCTTTCAAGTCGGATCCCAGTTACCTTTACAGGAAAAAGAGGAGTTAGTGCAACTTCTTAAGGAAAACCTCGACGTATTCACATGGAACACTTATGAAGCCTCTGGGGTGGATCTAGAATTTATATGCCACAATTTGAAAGTAAACCCCATGGTCACCCCTAAGAAGCAGCCTCCTCGGCGTCCATCTAAGGAACACGCTGAAGGAATTAGAGAAGAAGTAGCAAAGCTTAAACAAGCCAAAGCTATTAAAGAGGTTTTCTACCCAGAGTGGTTGGCAAATACTATGGTGGTAAAGAAGAAGAACAGGAAATGACGAGTATGTGTGGACTTCACTGACTTAAATAAGGCATGCCCTAAAGATCCATTTCCTATGCCGAAAATCGATCAGCTAGTAGATGCCACTGTCGGACACCCTCGAATGAGTTTCTTGGACGCATTCCAAGGCTATCATCAGATACCCTTAGCCCTGGGTGATCAGGAGAAGACTGCTTTTGTCACTTCCATTGGTAACTACCACTATAAGGTGATGCCATTTGGCTTGAAAAATGCGGGTTCTACTTACCAAAGAATGATGACAAGAATGTTTGAACCGCAGCTAGGCAAAAATATTGAGATT
Source organism: Quercus suber (assembly GCF_002906115.3). Lineage (NCBI taxonomy): Eukaryota > Viridiplantae > Streptophyta > Magnoliopsida > Fagales > Fagaceae > Quercus > Quercus suber. Next base: position 1,937,390 of record NW_027069468.1, on the reverse strand, counting down.
TACATAGACGACATGGTGGTGAAGAGCAAAGTGGTGGCAAAGCATGTGAAGGACCTAGAAAGTACCTTTAAAGTTCTCAGGAAATACAAGCTACGCTTGAACGCTTCCAAGTGTTCGTTTGGTGTGGGATTAGGCAAGTTTCTAGGATATATGGTGACTTACAGAGGAATTGAGGTCAACCTCGATCAAATAAAGGCCATTAATGAGTTGCAAGCTCCTCGGAATCCTAAGGAGGTTCAGAAACTGACTGGGATGACGGTAGCCCTGAATCGATTTATCTCTCGATCGGCGGATAGGTGTCGGCCTTTCTTTTCTTTGATTAACAAGTGGAAAGGGTTCGAGTGGACAGATGAGTGTGCTGTGGCCTTCCAGCAATTAAAAGATTATCTAGCTCGACCACCAATCATGTCCAGCCCTGAGCCCGACGAGGTCTTGTTTGCGTACATCGCTGTAGCTCCCCATGCTGTAAGCTTGGTATTGATCCGAGCAGATGGCGGTATGCAGAGACCCGTTTACTGTGTAAGCAAGTTGCTGCATGAAGCTGAGATCCGTTATTTACTATTGGAAAAGGCTATTCTAGCAGTGGTGCTTGGTACATGAAAGCTCCCACATTATTTCCAAGCCTATATAGTCATAGTTCTCACCCAGCTTCCGCTCAAGGCAATACTCTGAAGTGCAGACTACACTAGAAGAATCGCAAACTAGGGGACGATCCTAGGGGCTTTTGATATCAAGTACATGCCACGCACCTCGGTCAAGGGCCAGGTGCTTGCTGATTTGGTAGCCCAGTTCGCGGAGCCCCAATTAGAAGAGGTAAAGCCAACATCAGACATGGATGAAAAATCGGTTGGTATGATTTCTCAACAAGGCCCTTCCCATTGGGAGGGGTACGTGGATGGTGCTGCAAACCAGAAAAGCTCTGGGGTGGGGCTAGTGCTGATATCCCCCGAGTGAATCATTATTGAAAAAGCCTTAAGGCTGGGCTTCTCGGCAACAAATAATGAGGCAGAATACGAAGCACTATTGATGGGGATGAGTATGGTCGAAAAGATGGGGGGAAAGGCAGTAAAGCTATTCTCGGATTCAAGGCTGATCGTGGGTCAAGTACAGGGCGAGTTTGAGGCAAAGGATGAAAGAATGTAAGAATACTTGAGCTGAGTTAAACATCTGCAGTCAAGGTTTGAATCTTTCAGCTTGCCGCATATTCCTAGGAATGGTAACACACACGCGGATTCCTTGGCCACTCTAGCCACCTCTTCGGCACAAGATTTGCCGAGAGTTATCCTCATTGAGGACTTGCATAAGCCTACCGAAGCAAGAGAAGAAGTAATTCAAGTACATCAAGTCAAGGCTGGACACAGTTGGATGGACCCTTTAGTTAAATTTCTAAGGGAAGATATCTTGCCTGAAGAAAAGGGGGAAGCTGACAAAATTCGGAGGAAAGCAGCCAGGTTCTGGTTATCTGAAGATCAGAAACTATACAAACGCTCTTATTCAGGACCGTACTTGTTGTGCATACATCCTGAAACAGCTGAGTTGTTACTAGAGGAACTGCATGAAGGAATCTGCGGAAGCCACACTGGAGGTAGATTCTTGGCTCACCGAGCCATCACCCAAGGTTATTGGTGGCCAAACATGCAAAAGGAAGCGCTGGATTATGTTAAAAAATGTGATCAGTGTCAACGATTTGCCCCACACATTCATCAGCCAGGGGGGACTCTCAACTCGCTATCCAGCCCATGGCCTTTCGCCCAATGGGGCTTGGATATCGTGGGACCATTCCCTAAGGCTGTAGGAAACAAGAAATATCTGCTGGTCGACACTGACTACTTCACCAAGTGGGTCGAAGCAGAACCTCTTGCCAACATCCGAAACGTAGACGTGCAAAAGTTTGTATGGAAGAGTATAGTTACTCGATTTGGAGTTCCATATGTTCTCATCTCGGACAATGGCCTGCAGTTCGATAGCAAAACATTTAGGAGTTATTGTAGCGAACTGGGAATCGTGAACAGATACTCCACCCCAGCATATCCCCAGGGAAATGGCCAAGCAGAAGCTGTCAATAAGGTCATCGTGAATGCCTTGAAAAAGAGATTAGATGATGCGAAGGGCAAATGGGTAGAAGAATTGCCATATGTACTTTGGGCTTACAGAACCACTCCACGCAGGTCTACTGGAAAAGACCCCCTTCTTAATGACCTATGGGGCTGAAGCTGTCGTACCTTTGGAAACTGGGTTCCCCACGTTGAGAACTAGTTCGTTCAGTCCGACAGGCAATGATGAGCAGCTGGAGAAGAGTTTGGACCTAATCGATGAAAGGAGGGAAAATGCAATGGTATGATTGGCCCATTACCAACAAAAGCTTAGACAGGGCTACGACGCCAACGTAAAGCTTAGACCTCTAGAACCTGGTGATCTGGTATTAAGAAAGGTGGTTGGCACTGCAAAGAACCCAGCTTGGGGAAAATTAGGGCCTAATTGGGAAGGGCCATATCGTATTACTTCAGGGGCTGGCATTGGGGCGTATTTCTTTGAAAACCTAGATAGTCATGTGATACCACGCCCGTGGAATGTAAATAACCTCAAAAGGTATTATTATTAATCGAATTTTCCTTTTAATCAGCATAGTTCTCTGTTACGATCTCTTTAAGTGTTTAAACTTAAATCCATTCATGCCTGTAGTCCTCAGACCAGATGATATGGGTAGTTCTCTGTTACGATCTCTTTAAGTGTTTAAACTTAAATCCATTCATGCCTGTAGTCCTCGGACCAGATGATATGAGTTAGTTAGCACTCTGTCACGATCTCTTTAAGTGTTTAAACTTAAATCCATTCATACCTGTAGTCCTCGGACCAAATGATATGAGTTAGTTAGCACTCTGTCACGATCTCTTTAAGTGTTTAAACTTAAATCCATTCATGCCTGTAGTCCTCGGACCAGATGATATGAGTTAGTTAGCACTCTGTCACGATCTCTTTAAGTGTTTAAACTTAAATCCATTCATGCCTGTAGTCCTCAGACCAGATGATATGAGTTAGTTAGCACTCTGTTACGATCTCTTTAAGTGTTTAAACTTAAATCCATTCATGCCTGTAGTCCTCGGACCAGATGATATGGGTTAGTTAGCACTCTGTTACGATCTCTTTAAGTGTTTAAACTTAAATCCATTCATGCCTGTAGTCCTCGGACTAGATGATATGGGTTAGTTAGCACTCTGTTACGATCTCTTTAAGTGTTTAAACTTAAATTCATTCATGCCTGTAGTCCTCGGACCAGATGATATGGGTTAGTTAGCACTCTGTTACGATCTCTTTAAGTGTTTAAACTTAAATCCATTCATGCCTGTAGTCCTCGGACCAGATGATATGGGTTAGTTAGCACTCTATCACGATCTCTTTAAGTGTTTAAACTTAAATCCATTTATGCCTGTAGTCCTCGGATCAGATGATATGGGTTAGTTAGCACTCTATTACAACTCTCTGAACGATCGAATCTAACTCCAATGCAATGGTTAGTATGGAAGTATTACTCTCTGATGAGCCATGATTGAAATTCCTGAATATGTTTAAATTAACCTTAGCCTATATTGCCTCTTATTCTTTTGTGGACATTTGGAAAGGCTTTTGAAGTTTTTTACTATAACACTTGTAGTTTGGGTTGTGTAGTAATAGTTCTCATACATGCTGCCCCTTTTTAACACCGATATTAGTCACACGCATTGTTAGCATGATATTAGGATCGTGATTATCCACATTTCCATAAAATTAAAGTACAGGACTTAATAACAATAGTAAGTGGTATTACACACAGCAAAGGAAATAAATGCGAAGGAGAAACTGATTCATTACTTAAAAAAAAAAGGGTAACTTACAATCTCTTATAAAGAAAAAAAAAAGAGTACAAAAAATGATGATAAGAAAAGCCTTATGCCTCTGTTCCTAAGCTGGAGGGACCACAGGGTCAGCAGCCTGGCCTATCCGAGTAGTAGCTTCTGGGGCTTGACCCTTGGGCTCAGCAGAAGTCTTCTCTCCCTCCAACCTTTTACCTTCGTCTTTTCCTGGTTTAGCTAGTTTACCCTTATCACCTAGTTGACCAGCCTCTTTAGGTGCATCAAGGGTGGAGGGGGGAGCTTGACTGACCAAGTTTTGCTCTGAAGCCTCTAGAAGCTGTGGAGCAGGAGGAAGGTCAGCCCCTGGGAGCTCTTGGATGTCTGGATCATAGTACGTGCTCCCAAGTAACATCAGGGGAGAGTCCGAGGGGACCCCAGCAGTGTCCAGTGCCTTTTGCCAGGTTATGTCGTAGTAGTCAAGACTAACCGAGGCAAATTGCTCTGTAAGCTGCTGCCCAGTCTCATCCACTCCCAACTGATATGTCGCCTTTCTCTCAGCTTCAACAGACTCCTTGGCCAGTTGAGCCTTTTGCTCGGATGCTCGGGCGCTCTCTTTGGCCTTTTGGAGTTCAGCTCTGAGACCCTTCACTAGCTCCCTTTCGGTCGCCAGGTTGATCTCTGATATATTCAGCTATTTGCGTTGCTCCTCGGCCTGAGTCTCGGCGTTTTTTAGGCCGGCTTTGAGGCTGTTCCTCTGGTTGGTCATATCTTTGAGTTGCTCTGACATGTGAGCATTGTCCTCCTTCAGCTGACCCAGATATTTCTCTGCCTCAGATTGAGACTGGGCTGCTGCTTGGGCCTTGAGGTAGGACTTCTTATTCCATTCTTCGACCACGTAAATTTGCTGAGTGATCTGTATGACAACATTTTCAACATGGGGTGAAGAAAGGAAGCAAAGCCAGTTAAGAATAAAACCTGAATTAAGAAAGAGTTTATTTACCATGGCCATATTACTCTTAAGGGATAAGAAGAGCTCCTGCTGGTTGAAGCGCCTGAAGGAGTCCATATCATGCGGGAGAAGGAGTGGCTGCTACAGGGCCTCAGCAACGTACCCTGCCTTTCCCCCGTCATAGTTCCTAAGGGAGATGTCCCAAGGAAAGGGAGCGCCATCCAGCTCCAACCTTGGGGACCAGATGCGAGGTCCCCCTCCTCGGCGGACGTCAGCCACGACGACGTCGTCTCGGCTTTTGATGGAGGAGGCCCTCTTGCTTCGGTGGTCTCATGCCACCTTTTGTTGTTTATTCGTCTTGGGTGGCACAACCACCTCCCTTTCTTCAGGCTCGTGGGGCCTCTTCTTCTGCAGGTTTGGCACGGGCTTCAAGCCTGGGTCAGGAACCTGGAGAGGCACTAGAGGTAGGGTCACTACTGGTTTAGAAGTCCCAGCGCCTTTCTGCTCGGACTTTTGGCCCCTATTCCTCATTAAACTTTTCAGGTCCATGTCTTGGTTTGAGGAATCTTCAAGATTAGCAACGATCAGAACAAGGTGAATGCTTGAATGCCTGTCGATCTCTTTCTCGGTGTCCGAGACCTCTACTACTTGTTTTCCCCCTGAAGCTTCTCCCTTGAAGTGAAACTTGTCTATTTGCTCCTCTAGTGAGGAGGTGGAGGAACCAACCTTTTTACCCTCAACCGTTGGTCCGAGGGGAACTTGCTGGAGTGGCTGGACGAGAGGGGGTATGCCTTGAGGGTTTGGGTGTGGTACGGGTGGAAGGTCGTACGGTGCCAAAAAACCCTTCCACGCAACGTCAACCCGGTTGAGGCGGCGATCTCCTTGAGTTATCGCATTTCCAACCGGTTGGAAGTCTTTCGGCTTCGCTGTGTACCTTAGGATAAGGGGAGCCGATCAGAGTTGTCCATCCTTGCTGACAAAGATCTCTGACCGTAATAAAAAGTTAAGTGCTGCGACGTTGGTGAGGCTGAGCCGAGGAGAAATTTGGCTTTTATCTGTTATAAGTCACAGTAGAGCTTTGTTAGAAACCCGAAAACAGCAATACAAGAAGAATCAAAAACTGTTGAAAGACAAAGATCTTAAGCCTATGGTCAGTGTGCCTAAGTCTAATGTGTCCCACCTGGCTCTCCTGGCTTGGTCGGACAGTGAGGGCCGTCATACCACGCGCCCGAGATGATCACATAGTCGTCCTTCATCCATTTATTGGATTTGGGGAGGCAGGAAATGAGCCTAACAATGTCGGATAGGGATTTTAAATAATATCTCGCCCCTTGTTGGCTGTGGAACTCGTACATGTGCACCACGTTGAGCCAAGTGAGTCCCAATCCTAGGTGACGGTTAAGATCCTCAATTGCTCTTAAGATCCTAAACATGTTAGGCGCGCACTGCCAAGGAGTAATCCTATGGTTTTGAAGGTAGTTAGTGGTGATAGGGCCCATAGGAATGGTCATCCCCCCTTCCAGGAAGGCGATGACAGGGATCACGACTTCTCCCGTTTTCCGATCAGTTAGTATTCTCTCTGGAGGGCAATACCTCACACCCACATTTGGAGGTATGCGGTATGTAGCCCTAAACTTCTCTAACTGGGCAGGACTGTCTACAAAATACTCGAGTTTACCCATCTCTTAAGCAGAAAAATGGAAATACGATGTAGCAGTGAGGAAGTGGTCGCTCAAAGGGAAAAAAGGACAGCCGAAGAGAGAACTGAAGGCTTGAGATGATGAAAACTTACAGGAACTAAACTAAGGATCGATCTCTGAACTCGCAGAAGGATTCTTGAAAACTCTGGGAAGGACTAAAATTGGCGATTGAGAGAGCTCGGAGCATTTGTGTGCTTGTTCTTGTTGGATAGTCTGAGAGTTGCAAAGTGAAGAAGAAATGCCCACCTCTGAGATTTTATACGAGGTCAAACGAAGGGGCGGAAGTTATTTCGCCCAAATCCCAAGGAAGAACCCCCGTCCGTTGGATCAACAACCCACCGTTGGATGCAAAGGACAAGACGCCGCCTGGAGTAATTAATATAGCGCTTTGGGAATACGGAAAACAACAGCAGCAATGATGGGACGCACGCATCTATACCTACACACGTGTCAGTTTGAATTTTATCTGTTTTCAAACTTTTACTCCATTGACAAGTCAAAATCCCACCTTTTCTCTTCGGATGCGAGGGAAAAATTGAGATTTTGAGGGGCTATTGTGGGGGGGTAAAAACCCAAAACTACTGAGTGGGCCTAGGGCACCATGTTGAGAAGTGTGGTATTTCCGAAGAGCAATAATTGGATGGGGGAGCCCATCTGATGGCCGGAAGCCCAAAAACGAAGGAAGGTTGTAGTCCGAGGAGGTGACCTTGCTTCCGAAGAGGTTATTGTAGTCCGAGGAGGTCTTCTCCCTCGGATACGAATATCCTTGATCAATCAAATGTGTGGACGGTCCGAATGATTTTCCTAGCAAGCCTAGTGATTATGATAAGCCTTAGGTATGTCAAGAGATGATAAGAATGAAGAAATATCTAAAGGAAAAGCTACTACCATCGTATTTAATGCACTGCAACAGCTTTTCTGGCCGCATTTATGTGGAGAGGACCTCTGAATAGTGTAACCTCAGTTACCGCCACTCACAAAGAACTAAAGTAGACACATGACGTGACATGCACTTAAGTGGATACCCAGATGAAGAACAGGTGGATGATGGAGATGATGGGGGAGGGTGCTATATAAAGAAGAAGGGTCTCTGATAATGAGGATCGGAGAAAAGGCAAGAAAGAGAAAAGAAAAGTTTTACTGTAGTTTTGAATGTTGTAATTACTGTTCATTCAATAAAACATCTCTTCGGACATTCATTCATGGAATTGTTCAAGCATTATTTCATGTTATCACAACCATAAGTACCTTAGCCAACCATTGTTTAATTCATAACCAGCCCAGCTCTTTCACCAACTCTCTACAAATTCATTGTCCTGGGTTCATTGGGCCTTTAACTCATATCTTTTGGGCTTAGGCCACAAAAACTGACCCTACACTACTATATCGTGAGAGTAAAAAATAGTTTGAAACTATCTAAAATTTGAGGTGATTCTAAATACTAATATTCTAAATAATAATCTAAAAAAGAACTGTTTTATTTCTTAAAGGAATTTTTTTATTTTTAAATTTGAATTTGACAAAGAAACATGGAAAATGGAGAAATCTGCTTTTTAAAATTTAGGAATTTTTAAATTAGTAATTTTACATGTCTAACCATATTATTTAAACTTCTTAAACCAGTGAATTTGAGGTTATTTTGGGCATCCAAAAGTAGGAATTTAAACTGGGAAAGCTTTTTAAATAGTATTCATGAGCCACGTCCAAATTGTCATGATCCAACTTTTTAAGGGAATATCATTTAATGCATTGTTTGTCAAGTAAAAAGATAAAAATTAAAAAAAAAAACTGTCCTCGTTAATTTAAACGAATAATAACATTGACTTTTTAAATAAAGTAAATGGTAAGATAATACTTTTATTTATAAATTTTATGTAAAGAACTTTATTTTGGGACATTTCCAAATGGAGTAGATAGATATAGAAGTATAGATAGAAATAGATATAAATTAGATCTTTTTATTTATTTTGGGTTTAGTATTATAATTTTCCATTCCTTCATTTCTTTTAACACAATGCAAAATCCATATTAACCATTGATTGCTCTTGAAAAGGAAAGAAGTAAATACACCAAACCAAATCAACAAGGAAAATTACATTTTATCATTCTAAACTATATCTTAGATTATACTTTACACCCTTAACTTTTCGAGTGCACATTTGTAACTTAAACTATGTCTCTTGTTCCACTTTGCACATTGATGTTAATTTTTCTGTTACGTTAGACAGAAATTTCAAGCATGTGACTCCACTTAGTCTTGCCTAAGTGGCACAGAATAAAAAGACCAAATGCCCCTCTTCCCAATCATGAATCAAAGAAAAAAAATTTATTTCTTCACTTCTTACCCATCTCTCCTCTCTTGCGTTGCAGCTTCTCCTCTGTCTTGGCCAACAACTCTTCTCGCTCTCACAAAAATAAAATAAAATAAAATAATTGAACCCTACATAGTAAGTACCCAAAACAAAAGCATCCAGGGCACCACCTCTCTTCTCCGGCAGGTTGATAAGTTTCAACCTATTTTACATGTGGGTTTAGTTTCTCTTCTCTTCTACACAAGCTTGGCTCTTTTTGGATTATGTGTCGTTAGATCCCACGGCTTAATGGATTGAATTAGCATTAGGCCCACGAATTTTGTAAACCACCTCTTTCATTCATATTTTTAAACGCTTGTTTTCCATGTATTTTTTTGCTTTTTCTGTGCAAGTTCCGAGATTCTATTTGCAAGCTTTTGCTTCAAAAGATTTGAAGAAAAAAAATATCAATATAAAATTTAATAACATTTGATAATATGAATTTTGGAAATTTTGGGATTGGGATGAAAAGATGAGTTGGGAATAGGGGCATTTGGTCTTTTTATTTTGTACCACTTAAGAAAGACTCACATGTAAGTCACGTACTTCAGTGCTTGATATTTCTATCCAACATAATAGCAAACTTAATGTTAGGGTGCAAAATGTAACAAGAGTCATAGTTTAGAGTGCAAAATATGCATTTGAAAAGTTTATGGTGCAAAGTGTAATCTGGAATATAGTTTAAGGTGGTAAAGTGTAATTTTCCCAAATCAACATGTATCTAAATATAAATACAATCACATTGGTGGTATGATTCCTCTTCTACATTTGAATTTAGAATCATCAATGTAGAAGAGAAATGTAAACTTTCAAACCAAATCAAGTAATAAAATATAATATAATACCAAAAAAAAGAAGAAGATAACAACCTAACCAAATGTACCCTAAACCCTCACAGTCTCATCTTTACTCCTTAAATAACGTATTGGACTCCAATGACAACAATAATTGACTTTTAATTTTTAACTTTTAGATCATACAATAATTGCGCAAGAGATCTAATCATCTAAATCCAAGCAAATTTAGGTTTTGTAAACTCTAAAATTAAAACAAAATGTTAAAAAAATACTTTGAGTTGGTTATTTATTCTATCATATCAAAATTTCACCATATTTTTCAATAGATAAAAGCTTACCATAGATTAACGATTATATTGACACTCACCATAACTCAAAAGAGCTTGTGAAAATATTGTAAAACTTTGTTGTACATATAGATCCCCCCCCCCCCCCCCCCCCCCCCCCCCAAAAAAAAAAGCTTACTTTGTCATTATGAGAATGATTTAAGTCAAATATTTACTGGGGATGTTCTACTTGAGATAATTTATTTTATTGGTTTATATAATTTTGAAAATAAGCTAGATAAAAAGAACAATTATATTTTTCAAAAAAGGGTAAAATTTCCAAAAGGTTGTCTAAAAAATTAAATTTAAAAATAAGGGAATAGTTTTTCCTCTTTAGGAACAAAATAAGGGATTTAAATGAAAATACAAGTAAAATTTTAAGTTGAATTATTCTCAAATAAATTTTGAAATGTATGGTTAAAAAAAAAGAATGAAATGGTTTTTGTGTGATGAATATGTAGAGTGAAAGATGAGTTCAAGTCACATCTAGTGTAACTTTATATAAATTACACATTTTTTCTAGCCATTGATTTTTATTAAATTTAATTGTAAAAAATACCAATAGCCAAAGTCATAAATTTATAGAAATTAATGAATAAAAGAAATATCTCTCTATAGTTTTAGGGGCTATGGTCATACAACATGCATAAATAGAGATGCTCTACTAGTATAATGCATTTTAAAAATAGGTTTACGTGGTCAAATAAAATATAGGGTAAATATAACATTAAAGAATGAATCGATAGAGATCAAAGGGCATGTAAACCTATTTAGTTTGACCACGTAAACCTATTTTTAATGTAATGACATTAAAGAATGTTATTTGGGCCTTGCAGATCAATTGTTTGGGCCATGGGCTAAACTAGTCCCAATATGTACTTCTTTAGGATGAAAACCTCCCCAAATGACCCATACCTCGAACCACATACCAAAGGGCGCGTCATCATGGGTCCAATGGTAAATTACCGTGGACCCCATCCAAAGTAAATATCTACATTGAGCAAGCAAAGTCAACGTGTTTCCCGACCTTCCGAGGAAGAATTTCGGAACTTATGGGATTATCTGAGGACGCCTTCTAAAGTTTCCTGATAGATCCACAATAATTTGTTTGATATATCTGCATTTAATGTTAGATAACTGATTAGAATAAGACAAAGAGCCTCAAAAGTCTCCATTCATCATAATGTTGAGGAAGAAGAGCTTGATGGGACAGCTCAACTGTAAAAGGACAGCTCATACTGGAGCTTATGTTGAAGAAGAAAACAGGTCAAATGAAGGAAATGATAAAAATGGAGGAGTAGGGGGAATATAAAAGGGAGGAAACTAATATAAAGAGGGGATTTCTTGGAAAAACAAGAGGGAGAAACTCTGTAAAAAAACCGTTCCAACAAACCTTATGAATAAATATTTCTATGTTATTTTATTCTCAAAGATGCATAGTTCTTGTTCAAAATTTTCTATGTGGATTATTGTTAACCCATAATACAAATTAATTGTCATCCTAAGCCCAGGTTGAATCAAATTTGTGCTGTCACAGTTCCTAAAAGGACTTTAAAAAAAAAATATTACCATAATCAGTTCTCTCTAATTTGAATATTTTAAATATTACCCAATATATATATATATATATAGACACACACATGGAACACATATTACATGTTTTATTAAGTTTAAATATTATATAAGTTTTGAATTGTAGCAAGTGTTTCTTCTCTTTAAAAATATAAACATAATGTTTAGAATTTTAAGGTATTGTTTTGAATATTTCTCATCATTTTTATTACTTTCTAGCACCATGTCTCTAATTTTTGATGCCTATCTTATTTATATGTTTTAGTTATTATTATTATTATTATTATTATTATTATTTTTTTGAGAAACAGAAACTAAATAGTCTAACTTGAATAAATTTTACTTTTTGACCCAAAAATTGATAAAAAAAAAAAAAAAAAAGAAACGCTGGCAAATAAAGATACCGAGTACCAAACGTACAAGGGAGTAATAAAGGAGTATATATTAGGAATAGGGATTTTAGTCAAACACTAGTAGTACTCTATCGACAATAATGTCGAGTTCGATGAGTTCGAAGTGGAGGTGGGGGCGAAGGTATTCGACGTGGGGGTGGAGGTGGGGGCGAAGGTCAAGAAGGTCCAACTTAAGGTTAAGCTCCAATAATAATAATTTATACTTACCGGAGGAGTTGTTGGAAGAGATCCTGTCATGGCTTCCAGTTAAATCATTATTTCGTTTCAGGTGCGTTCAAAAGTCATGGTCTACTCTTTTCCGAAACCCAATTTTCATTGCCAAACACCTTCTTCACCATCAAACAAAAACAGAAAATTCAAGTATTTTGGTCGAGAGCTATGGTTTATTAGAACATGTCTTCTCCCTGCACCCTTATCTTGATGATGATGCTCCACGCATTGTGGACTTTTCAAAGGACTTGGGCATGACCGTACTTCGTCGACCTATATATATCAACCTGTTTGGTTGCATCAATGGTATTATTTGCATTGGTAGTCCCTTGGCTCCCTACCTTACCTTCGGTGGTGGCCGCTCCGATGTATTTGCCTTATGGAATGCAGCAATCAGAGAACATAAGATCATTCGTTGTCCCCCACTTCCACAGCGTCCTTTTCTTCCACCATATAACGTTACAACACTTTTTGCATTTGGTTATGATCAATATTCTAATGACTACAAGGCGGTTAGAATAGTCACTTACAACAAGAATTCTCCACCTACCCAGAATTCACTCTTCACAGATGTTTACTCCCTAAATGCTGATTCCTGGACCCAAGTAATTGACACCACTATTCATCGTTCAAACGTTAGGTTGCTTTCTTATCGTGCAATGTACTTCAATGGTGTTAATCATTGGCTCGGTTTCTTTGACAACGGCCACATAAACGAACTCGGGCAGAATTGTGATTGTGAGATAATTCTATCCTTCGACATGAGTCGTGAGGTGTTTCGAATAATGAGGTTGCCAGATGAGGTGTTTAGAAAACTAAGGTACCCAGTGGACAGTGTTTCAAGTACGCAGAGGAACAAAGTTTTTTCTGTGTTCAATGATTGCCTTGCTTTTGTTGTTTATGAGGAGGATACTATGACAGAGAAATACTTTGATATCTGGGTGATGCGTCAATACGGGGTTGAGGATTCTTGGACCAAACAACTTGTTGTAGGACCCTTGTTAGGAATTCACAAGCCCCTACAATTTTCCCAGAATGGAATGCTTCTTCTAGTTGGTGATGATGGCACAATAGTCTTGTATAACATTGGTTCTAAAGAAATTAGGAATCTTCAAATTCCAGAGTTTCTGAAATCATTCATCCGAAAAGAAGCTACGGTGTATGTTGAGAGCCTAGTTTCACTCAAGGGTGCCAGAGCTCCTAATTATTTATATCAAAAATAATTTTTCAATAAGTTATGTGTAATTTGATTTAGAGATGATATCATATGGGTGATGTATTTGTTAAATTTTAATTCTATATTCCTTTTCAATCTCTGTCATTTGTTGATGGATCAGTAAATTGTTGATTTGTTATGCATTGGAATTGTGATAGAATTTTGGAGGAGGTCTGATTATTAATCTATGTAGAGTGAGAGCTAGTTAAGGGTTTGAGCAGATTTTTCTACAATAACATTTCAACTATGGTTTGCTTCGGTGTCTATTTGTTTTAGGGAAATTCAAAGACTTGGTCACTTTAGGATAGGGAGGTCTGTACCACTGGGTAATGTGACAAACTAAGTTTCATATAATTTGATGGAAACTATGGTAATTGCAAGTAGATGAATGTTTATAGAGAAAATTTCAAGAGGGTATTTCACCCTATTCTAGGACTTGTGGTATGATTTCTTCTAAGCTTCGTAAAATCTTTATCTGGTCTTTATACTAGTAGCAGTGATTTTGATTTGCCTGATTCTTACAATTATTAATTTTTACTTCCCATATATGATACATGCTCTCGGTTTTGCCAATGTTATTTATGGATAAGAAATTCCTTGGTAATTTTTCTTTTAGGTCCTAATCTTATCTTTTTTCATATACTCATCTAATCGCATTTGAATTCTTAGAGGGTCAGCTGTAATAACTCAAGCTGGAGTAACTCCATAACCAAGAGAAATAGAGAAATATTATTGTTTTTTCTTTGTCTTTGCCAACTTAATGATTGAAAATAATTGGTTGTAAAATTGTAAAACCAGTTATAGCTTTACAGGAAGCTCACAATTTCATTTTAACTTCTTGTCATGTCAATGGGGGCATATGGTGTCTCTCTTAGTCTCTCCAATAGTCAATTTTAAGATTGTAATTAACTCCGAAAACATATTATGCATTCAATATATCCATCTTCTTTCTCACAATGAGAATAACTTTGGGATCTGTACATTAAACGTTATAAGAATGAGAATCAGAGAATACATACATTCTTTTTCTCACAATGTGCATACCCCATATAACTTTGAGATCTGTACATTAAACAATATAAGAATGAGAATACATACATCACGTGCAGAGGAAAATCAGTGCAGCTTGAGGGATGACAATGTCTAAAACTTTAAGCCTTGGAAGGGTGAATCGACAATGTTACAAGCTCCTCAAGTGAAGTAGTCACATGCACTTAACTGTTCTGATTTTTGAGTGAGGAAGGGCTATGCTCTTGAACTAGAAGGGGAGAGGAGATCTGTCTGACAGGAGACAGAATTGTAAATTGGAGCAGAAAAGTCACCTTTTTAACACATACCTAATATAATAGAAAGATTCTTTCAAAATAAAGGATAGACCCAAACAATTGTATTGCATATAATCACTTTTAGAATAAGAATTTGTAGTTTAGTTCACTGAAGATACGAATTTTCTAAAAATTTACCAAATGGTACATAAATCCTTTAGCAACCAACCAAAAGAGGGGAAAAGTTACAAAAGAGGACAACGAGGACTTTACAAACACGATAGAATTCATAAGACATTTAGGATGGGACGATGAAGTTGGAGCTTAGGTTCACAACATGTATCAAAATGCACATGCTCCTGACTGTGGTTGGGACTGCATTGCAAATGCATTGCTAGACTTAAGATTGACATCAACCATGTCTTCTTGATTGGTCAAAAATAGTGTTTCCATTCCAGGTCAGGCTGCTACAATCTTTCTAAAATGTTCCTAACAAGGGATTGATAATGAAAACTAAGTTGCATGACTATGAGTTTTTTTAGAAATATAAAAACAATAAGAAGCTTACATAAGAGGGTTTTTATTTATTTATTTATTATTTTTTATATAAGAAATAATCATATGCTGTCATTGTGTTAATCAGATTATGGCAACATAAATCATTGATCAGACATGAAATATTTTAGGAGACCAAAAATTTAGCTAAGCATGAAACAGCTGTTGTAGCCATCGAGCATGTATGAACTCTTGTCATCTAGATATTCTCCTTTATTCAAAAGAGACCAATAAACGAATCTTACCCTTCGAAAGAAAAAAAATAGTAGAATCATTGATGGTCAGATCATTAGCATGATTCACTAAAAGCTTTTTCTTTCCAAAAATGAAGTCTGTAGTGTTTGGAGTGAGCCCAAACAAAATCATGTGCATTTACATTTTATCAACAAGCCTTTAACATTTGTATAATTAGCTATCCAAGTAGAGGAAACTAATTGCTTACCTTAATATTAAAGCTGGCCTTGGCACTGATTTCAATAAATAAAACATTCAGGTCATGATCGCTTTGGCTTCTCCTTCCTCTACAGAAACTTGCCTGCCCAAACCATTCACATGATGCCAAGGTCATAAGCACAAAAGATTGCACCATAGATCAACATGGTGAGCCATTATGAGACTCACTAACAATATTCTGCAATCACCTTGCCTTAGAATCATCAAGATAATTCTACTAATTATGAGATGCAAAACCCCAAATAGCCAAAAGCATATCAATTTCCTTGATGCCATTCATCTTATCATGGAAGACTATCATGGAAGCAATAGAAGTAATAGCCAAAGAAGCAGTACTGATAGAGATGATACAATTACAAATTAAGTCCACAACAGTACCACATCAACAAAACAAACCTGCCAAGCCACAGCTGTCCAAACTAAGGTCATAACATAAGAAACTCTTCCTCCAGCAAAACCTACCACTTCCATACAAAAAGTCTTCTATTTCCCACAATAGAAACACAAGTGGCAACAACTGCTGTACAAAATTGCATTTCCAGAACCACTGAATATGTTTCCCTTTTTAGAACCTTTTGGAAGGGAAGATGCATCAGGGACAGGGAAAGAGAGTGAAGTGCAAAAGCTCTAAGAGTAAAAAGGAAACCAATTATATATTGCCACTTAAAAACTCCTGATGGTCCATCAGAGTCATCATTGACTACAATCAGGGAAGATGAAAATGAGAGGACAACCAGAGTTAAGAATTAAAGCAGTGAACTTCTTAGAACTGATTTTTTTTTTTTTTTTTGATAAGTAAGAGAGAAGTATATTCAAGAAGCTACCTCATGCAAACAACATAAGGCAGAACAAAGAGTACAGAGAAGGAAACAAACAAGAAAAAACAACAAAGCAAACATCAAACAACAAAAAACTAAGTACAAAGAAGGGAATTAAGGAACATAGGGAGAGAATCACTAGAGGTGAGTCCCCAGGCCCTAGACCAATCAAAAAGGGAGCCACTAAAAAAAGCGAGCAGCTGGTCATCAGATTTGTCCAAGTCCTCAAAAGTGCGCCAGTTTCGCTCCCTCCAAATACACCACATTAGGCACGGAGGAACTAAATTCCAAATACTAGAAGAGTGCTTTCCCAGCCAGTTCCACCAACCAAAAAGCGTATCTGCAACCGAGCTTGGCAATACCCAATTGATCCCAAAAGATCTGAAAACCCAGCTCCACAGCTGATAAGCTTTGTCGCAATGGAGAAGTAAATGATTTACCGTCTCCCCACTACAACGACACATAATGCACCAGTCAACAAAATCAAAGCCTCTACCCTGCAGATTATCCCCAGTAAGAATCTTCTCCCAAGCAGCACTCCAAACAAAGAAAGAGACGCGTGGAGGAGCCTTAACCTTCCAAACATCTTTCCAAGGAAAGATAATAGATGAGGGACAACGAAGCTTATTATAGAAAGAGCGAGTGTTAAAATTCCCCTTCTTTGACAACTTCCACCTCATACGGTCTCCGTGCTCAGATTGAGGTAAATTTGAGCCTAAGGTACGGAGGAAATCCTCCACCTAACTGCCTTTGTGCCTTCATGCACAGTTTGGAGGATTTTCCAAGCAATATGAGCAACCTCAACATTAGAGATTCTCTTAAATTCCTCCATGGAAACAGCGTTGAAGATGGCATTCATAGCTTTGCTATTGAAGCCAGCTGCTTCTTTTTCAGAAGTTTGCCACTCACTCACAGGAGTAGTGGGCTTCTCCCATCCGTACTCAACGAAATTCCAGACTCTCTCATCAATGGATTTCAGGAATGCTTTCATCCTTACTTTCCAATAAGCATAGTTGTTCCCATCAAAGTGAGGAGGAACAAACAGAGAGTGTCTATGCTTCATGACAACAGGAGTCAAGGATCAGCTCAGAGATCAAGAAATCTCCAACAAAAGAGCTACCTGCTTTGATACCACTTGAACGGTTTTAGACCCCTTAAAACACAACTAGATTGGTTAGCCTAGATTAATTAGCCAAGTTGTTACTTAGTCAAATTATGCAATTCTAGGTTAAAGCAATCAAACAATTATATCAAGATATAAAGCAGCGGAAAATAAATGAACACAAGATATGATGACCCAGGAAACCACACGGTAAAAACCTGGGGAGGATTTGACCTAGCTATCCTCAAGGTAAACCGGAATTCACTATGCGAAAGAATCGAAGTTCATACAGAAGGACTACAAGCTCCCCGCTTGACTTCCTAATGCTACCCACCAATAGAACTTACTGACACGACCACGTGCAAGCTCCGAATCCACGGACTCCTTCTTTCTTGGATTCTTCAATCAGCTACAAGCACCCCGGCTTGATATTCTTTAAGCTTCAATGGTAGCAACCAAGTTGATCATCAAGATGTTGATACTATCTCCAACTTGAAAACCCTAAGCTTTATGTAAAGGAAAGCTCCTTTAGATCTCACAAGAGATTTACACAAAACAGCAATGTATGAGCAACAATACAATTGGAGCAACCTTCAAAAACGTGGCTAGGGTTTAGTTTATATACCTAGGGTAAAAACATAAAACCCTAAACGTTTAATGAAGTAGGGCTGAGTTGGAAATTCTGCAGAAAAATCAACCTGTGCGATTTTCGATCGATCGAGTCTATTCTTCAATCGATCGAGCCAGGCCGAAAGTCCCAAGTACTTCTGCAACCACTTAATTCCAACTTTACAATAATAAACCAACTTTGAGCAAGCCTTAACAATACTAAATACATTGTTTTGATCATGGTTTGCCAACATTACAAATTAGAGTTCTAAATACATAAAATCCTGAGACCTTAGAACCTAACACAATCAAAATGGGAGCCACTAAAAAAAGTGAGCAGCTAGTCATTGGATTTGTCCAAGTCCTCAAAAGTACGCCAGTTTCGCTCCCTCTAAATACACCACATTAGGCACGGAGGAACTAAATTCCAAATACTAGAGGAGTGCTTTCCCAGCCAATTCCACCAACCAAAAAGCGTATCTGCAACCGAACTTGGCAATACCCAATTGATCCCAAAAGATCTGAAAACCCAGCTCCACAGCTGATAAGCTTTGTCGTAATGGAGTAGTAAATGATTTACCGTCTCCCCACTACAACGACACATAATGCACCAGTTAACAAAATCGAAGCCTTTACCCTGCAGATTATCCCTAGTAAGAATCTTCTCCCAAGCTGCATTCCAAACAAAGAAAGAGACGCGTGGAGGAGCCTTAACCTTCCAAACACCTTTCCAAGGAAAGATAATAGATGAGGGACAATGAAGCTTATTATAGAAAGAGCGAATGTTAAAATTCCCCTTCTTTGACAACTTCCACCTCATACGGTCTCCATGCTCAGATTGAGGTAAATTTGAGCCTAAGGTACAAAGGAAATCCTCCACCTCTCCCGACTCCCAATCATTTGGTTCCCTGAGAAAACGAACATTCCAGCTTCTCTGAGCCCCAGTCCCCAACCTTTCAAGAGACAAGGCCACAGATGCCTCTCTATTATAAGCAATCCCATACACTACTAGGAAGGATAGATGGAGTGGTAACTCCCCACACCACCGATCCGTCCAGAATTTCACTCTATCTCCCATCCATACCTCAAAGTGAATGCATTTACAAAACACCTTCCAGCCTTTTCGGATGCTTCTCCATAAACCACACCCGTGGACACCCCTACCCAACTTGGAAGACCAACCCCCCCACTCTTCCCCAAACTTCAAAGCTACAACCCTCCTCCAAAGATGAGTCTCCTCCACCCCAAACCGCCATAACCATTTTCCTAATAAGGCTTTGTTGAAAGACGTAACTTTCCTTACTCCCAATCCACCATTCGCCTTTGGAGCACACACCTTATCCCACCCTACCAAATGAGCCTTCGAATCCCCCCACAAGAAGTCCCTTTGCATCTTCTCAATCTTCTTAGCCACATGAGAAGGGATGGTAAAAAGAGATAAATAATAAGTAGGGAGGCTAGCTAACGTACTCTTAAGCAACGTCAGTCTTCCACCTTTAAACAAGTACAGCTTCTTCCACCCAGCCAACTTTCGCTTAATTTTTTCCAAGATAGGATTCCAAATAGAGGGGGACTTGTGGGAAGCCCCCAACGGCATACCAAGATATGTCATAGGCAAAGCCCCAATCCTACAACCCAGAATCTTTGCCAATGCGTGCAAATTGTTTACCTCCCTTACTGGAACCATCTCGCTCTTCAAGACATTAACCTTCAAACCTGTCATAGCTTGAAAATAGAGGAGAAGCATTCGAACATGAAGGATCTGCTCCACTTCAGCATCACAAAACAGAATAGTATCATCCGCAAACAAAAGATGCGAGATACATTCCCCTTCCCCCCGTCTACCATCAGCCTTAAAACCCTTGATCAAGCCAGCACCTTTAACTCTTTTCAACATCCTGCTTAAAACCTCCATTATAACCAAAAACAGCATAGGGGATAACGGGTCCCCTTGTCTCAGACCCCTCGTGCTCTTAAAAAAATTGGTTGGGGTCCCATTAACCAAAATAGAGAACTGGACAGTTGAAATACAAGTACGAATCCATCTACACCACTTCTCCCCAAAGCCCATTCTCTTCAAAAGATCTAGAAGAGTCTCCCAATTCACGTGATCATAGGCTTTCTCAATGTCAAGCTTACAAATAACCCCCGGATCCTTACTCTTTACACGACTATCAAGACACTCATTGGCAATAAGGACTGAGTCAAGAATCTGTCTACCTCCCACAAAACTATTCTGAGACTCAGAGATAAGTTGGTCTAAACCCAGCTTCAAACGATTTGCCAAAACTTTAGACAAGATCTTGTATAAGCTCCCCACCAAGCTGATAGGCCTGAAATCTTGAATATTGGAAGCATCATTCTTCTTAGGAATTAATGCTATGAAAGTAGCGTTCAAAGATTTCTCAAACTTACTGTGGAGATAGAACTCCTCAAAAACTGCTAGAATATCTCTTTCCACCACTCTCCAACATTGGTGAAGAAAGGCCATAGAGAAACCGTTTGGACCTGGAGCTTTATCTCCAGCCAACTCGTTGACAGCTAGAAGAATCTCCTCCTTCTCAAACCTCCTTTCAAGCCAGCCCCTTTCTAACCCGTTTATCTGATCAAACTCCAAACCTTCCGCAAAAGGCCTCCACTCCTCAATCTTCTGATACAAATTTTTGTAAAATTGAACCACCTGAGCCGCCACCTCGGACTCCTCCTCATAAATCACCCCATCCACCTCCAAAATACTTAGATGGTTAAACCTTCTATGAGAGTTAGCCACCTTATGGAAGAGTTTGGTATTATTGTCACCTTCCTTTATCCATAACATTCTTGATTTCTGTCTCCAAGAGATTTCTTCCAACGAGAGAAGTTTCTCTATTTCAGATCTCACCACAACTCTCTCACATGACTCTGCAGTAGAGAGGCCAAACTCCCCTTCCTTGGCATCTAGCAATTTCAAAGCCTCAAGAAATTGAGACTTTTTGCACCCGACATGACCAAACTCTGAGCGATTCCACTGAATGATATCTTCCTTCAGAGCCTTCAATTTTTTGGCAAACACAAAACTGGGAGTACAAGAGAAAGAATGTCGATTCCACCAAAAATGAACTCTATCAGTGAACCCGTCCGTCTTTAACCATATATTCTTAAATCTAAACGGACTTTTCCCCCTCGCCATTCCCCCTACCTCCACTAGAATAGGGAAATGGTCTGAAACAGGGCGAGGTAATATCCGTTGGACCACATTCGGATATTGCTCCTCCCAATCATGAGAGACCAAAACTCTGTCTATTCTAGACATCGAAGGCTGTTCTGAGCCGCTAGACCAGGTATAACTCCCTCCCTCCAAAGGCAAATCAATCAAATTAAGGTCCTCGATAAACTCTGAAAAAAGTTCCATAGCCAGGGTGAGACAGGAATTACTCGACCGTTCACTCAGAAAACGGACAATATTAAAGTCCCCAATGCAGCACCATGGGACGTTCCAACATTGCTGAACAGCAACCAACTCGTCCCACATTAGCCCCCTCGCATTGTTGTCAATTGGACCATAAACCCAGAACACACCCAGCTAAAGCCATCCCCCACTCCTTTCCACCGAACAGACAAAGAAAAGGAACCCACCATGAACTCCAACCTCTCTAAAACCCTCCTATCCCACATCATCAAAACTCCGCCCGCCGTCTGGACAGCATCTAAAGCCACCCAATCCACATAAGGACAACTCCACAAGCTGCCAATCATGCGTCTGTCCAAGCCAGTAAGCTTAGTCTCCTGAAGACAAATTACATCACACTTCCATTCCCGCAATAAATTTTTCACAATCAAACGTTTCCGACACTCATTCAGACCCCTAATATTCCAAGAAAGAATTTTTAAATTCATAATGACAAGAAGAACCCAACTGTAATATTAACTCAGCCGCCAACTCTACTTAGCTTATGTATTATGTCTTTTATTTACTAATGATATGCATTTCTATTTGTCTCCATTTAATCATTAGTTTGATAGGCTTTTTTATAGTCATATCCAATAGTGGGTTTATGCACGAAGTTTCTGACCATGGAGTGGGACTCTGCAGCTTAAAGATTGCTTTTTTGGAACAAGAATAGAGAAACTCTTTCTATATTGCTTCTTTTAAGGATTGTGATTGTGCCAATAAATTCTTTTTGTACTAGAGTCTTATTTGTCTTTCCAGATCTAGGTGATTCGGTGCTAACATTGTTCCTTTACCAATGAAGGTAAACACCGCATCCCCTCCTATGCATGTAAAGCAATATTTTTGTGGTTGAACCAAGTATATGAGAAGATAAAATCATGAAATTCATTGTTCAAAATGTTCCACCTATATCATACATTATTTTTTTTTTTTAATTCACCATCTCCAATGTGCAATTTCTTGGGGTTTGTAACATCCTTTGAAAGTCTCTCTGTCTAGAACAACATCGAACTCATTTGACTAAGGCAAATAAAATTCGAGCTGACTTTTTTTTTTAATGTTTCCTTCATTAGACTCATCTATTCGGCCTTTTTAGTTGCCCATGAATTGGAATCATTCATATTTTGTATAATACTACATTCACAAATCCAACATCTTGGATGATGCTTTAGAATTTGAAGTTGTCATTGTAGTGGATAGAATGACTCATTTGTACAAAGTCATGAATGTCACTCCAATTGTTCATTGAAGTAAGTTGTCTAAGCCTTTTATTGTAAAATTAGTAGTACATTTAGAATTTTCTTTATTTTCGTACGCTTTCATGCTGTGATTGGAAAGTTGTGCTAATAAAGTTCCTTATTAGTCTATGTTTGTTTTTTAGTATATTTTGCTAATAAAGTTTTAAATTTTTTTTCACATCGTTTGTAGTCATATTTGATTTTCTTTAGTTGTGAAAAGTTGTTGAATTAAAAGTTTCTGGCATGTATAGGTTCTTGCATTGATGTTCAATATTTTCAAAACATATTGGATCATCATCCCTAAGCCCTCCATATTGCTTGCTTTTCGATTCATTATGATTATTCCTTTTTTTATTTTTATTTTTTTTGTCTGTTGAAATAAATGGTGTCTTTCATAATTGCTTTATCTCTTGAGTATAAGCAGTTCATGGATTTATGTAAAGTATTCTTCCCATCGTTTCAAATGAGTGGTAAAGGGAGGGAAGTGCATACTAATTGCAAACCTCCATTAACAGTAAAAAATATATATTGATTCCTTTTATTTCCTTCTAAATGAATTATTTTTTAGGTATGAATTCTCTTATTTTGCAGATAACATTTTCAAGTGGAGATTAGGAGCTGTACACTGGAGATTTGTTTTGCCTTTGTGTATAAAAGAACTTGGGAATTTAAATATTTATGCGAAAGCTATTTTGGTAGTTGTATCATTATTTACTTATGCTTGAATAGTAGTTTTTAAAGTTTTCGAGAGAGGGAGTGTTTATAACTTATTTGTATGAATTTAGTTATAAAATTATCTCTAAATAGTTAAATCATTAAATTATTATCCCTAAAGTTTGTTATGAGTTCTTCCTTTGTATTGCACTCATGTAGAATATGAGTATCATCTACTCTTCTAGATTACAAAGTATAAGGAATATATTTTTTAAATAAGTCAAAAATGAATAAACAAAAAATATTAAATGAATATTTGCCTAAGCATTCATTGATTATATATTTTTTTTGTTCATCTAGATATTTTGCAATAATTGATATACAATTGTTTAGTTTCCTTTAATGTTTGATTACATTTCAAATAAAATTATACTTACATAGTATGTTTTGAGCCATAGTAAGTAGAGGTGAATTCTTATTTGTTTCAAGTGATTATTTCTCTAAGCAAAGTAAATATATATGTTTTTTAAAAACTATCCCGTGCATCGCACGGGTTAGCGACTAGTTGATTGAATAATTGTTAAAAATACGTTCATAGACTTCAAGTCCTATTAAAGGGTTGGCAGAAATTGACAGACAAAAACATATACTATAAAATAAATCCTAATTAATACCTAATCATAATAGGAACCAAATTTGACTTAAAAAGTAACAAAAACACCTAAAAACAATTGAAATAAGTACTCTAAGCCTAAAATAACAAAATTTATAGAAAAATACCAAAATAATGAATTACAAAAATTAAATTGTAAATTCTGTCCTACATCAGACCCCTCCACCTTGAAAAGAACTCATCATCGAGTTGATAGTTGAGACCTAAAATCTTCCATGCTAAGCAAACAAATACTTGGAATACTTGAGTCCGTTGGTTTTCTTTCCAAACTTGCAACTTATCAATGGAATAAACAAATCAACTTGAATATTTAAAATGAGTTTTGATAATTGGTGACACATCAGTATATAATTTTAGTGTACTAAAAGTTATAGTATCCTTAGCATTACACATGAAAGAAACATATCAAGAAAAGGATTGCAGTGCCACTAGACTCAATGATAGGGCCATATGAGTGTACATGAATCCTCGAAAATTTTAGAGATGACTTAGCACCACAGACACAAAAATGCATCTATATTGGAGGTGCTAAATTTAAAAATTTTGAACATCTTGCATCTATATTATGGGTTTTTTTATTCTTTCTCTCATCTTAGCCTCTCACTCCCTATTTTGAAGGTGGATATATGTTTTATATTATTTTAATGGGTGTTTACATAATTTTAATAGGTGATGTGCTAAAGTAAGAAATGAAATGTAGGGTGTATTTTTAAATGGTGTGTTAAAATAGATAAAGTAGGTTTTTGAAGTGTTAAAAACTAAATTTTTGGGTATCATTGATGTAAATGCTCTTCGCACATGGGATGTAGAACTTTTTTGGCTGTTTGGCTTGCTGAAATAACTTTTATTTTACAGTTTTAGCAACTCTAATACAAATGCTCTAAGAGAGAGAGAGAGAGAGAGCTAAACATGTGTGGAAGAGAAATAAACTATTGAGTAGAGAGAGCAAAAAATCTAATACCACAAAGAAAAAAAAAATATATATATATATATATATACACGCAACTTTTGTCACTAAAAAATCTAATACCACAAAGAAAAAAAAAAAATATATATATATATATATATACACGCAACTTTTGTCACAACTATTTATATAATAGATTGTGAATGATAGAGAAAAAGATATAGGTTAATGTGAAAATGATAGATAATCAATTATGGTTTGTCGCATCAAATAGTTGTAACATAAATGATAATTTTTTTATATGGCAGTAAAATTCTGGTAGAGAGAGCTCAGTCATAGGTCCAAAGCCAAAAGCAGAAAAATTGGAAAAAAAAATGTTGCAACTTGGAAGAAATTTAAATAAATAACGTAATCGGGTTTTTAATGGTTTAATACTTCTTTATACCAACTACCAAATTGAAATAAAATACGCAAGTTGGGAAAAGAAATGATGCAAGTGGTTATTATTCTTTTCCTTGTAAGCTTTTAACTTGTCTAATGATATAAATAATAATAAAGATATGTCTAATTTATTTTTTATTTTTTATTTTTTTGTTGTTATTGTGAGAATTTTATTGACTTCATTAACTTAAACACTAATACTTTGTTTGGTTTGGAATGAAAAGAGGGGAGAGGAAGAGAAATTAAATATTTTTTACTGTTTGGATAGTATTAAAGAAGAAAAAAATAAACTAAATTTGATGAAAAAAAAAAAAAACTATCATTTAGACTCACATTTTTCCCTTCCCCTTGTGTTTTTTTCTCGTCTTCCATCTCCTTGTCTCAAGCGAAACATAGGTAAGTGGGAAAGGTACACCATCTTAAAAAAAAACTTTTAATTAATGCTTGACTTCACTCCTGTCACGGAGTCAAGTCAAGTGATAAGTGCACCCCATGCGTTCATATAGTTTACTCAATCCCTATTCATTATCCTCTATTAAAATCTTTCCATTCATGCAAAATACAGAAAATACAGAGGAACAATAATAATGAGCACCTCAAGAAAATACCTTTTTATTTTTTAAATAAAAAAAGTATCTATATGTTAAAGGAACTTTACAATTTTTTATTAGCATTATATAATTTTTCCCACTTATTTAATTTCTTTCGTTAAATAAACACTTGTGGCATGTTTGGTACACTAAATAAAGATTATAACAAGAATTGTAATATTTATTAGGAAAAATAAAATGTGTTGTAATAGAACAATTAATGGCCCATTTGAATT
This sequence comes from Quercus suber, assembly GCF_002906115.3. Lineage (NCBI taxonomy): Eukaryota > Viridiplantae > Streptophyta > Magnoliopsida > Fagales > Fagaceae > Quercus > Quercus suber. Next base: position 1,911,055 of record NW_027069468.1, on the reverse strand, counting down.
GTGGGGGGAGGGAGGAAGAGTAAAAGAGAGTAGAGTAGAGCTGGTTAAAAATTTGCTAATTTTAGGTAATTTCTACCATACTCTCTTCTGCTATTCCTCTCAATCCAAACAGACTATAAACCTATTCATAAATTTAATTGTGAATTGTAACATTAGAATAAAATTTAAAATTTATTTTGGTAAATATTTTACTCATATAATTATATTTCTTTAAAAATAATTTTTTAAAAAAAATTTGAGAGAGAGAGAGAGAGAGAGAGAGAGAGATGAGTTATTTTTTTTTTTATGATTTTCTATTTTTATAATTGTTACTATATAGTGAAAGTTTGTTTATTGGGAAATATATTAATTTTAAAAATTATTGCACCTATTACGGAATAGCTATTACAACTCTTTTAGAAATGAATAATTATTCTTCATTATGAAGAATGACTATTGTAGGGGTCTTTCTTGTGTTGTGTGTTGGGTTGGGCTGCCTCTTGCGGTAGTGGGCCCGAATTTTTCTAAGTAAGGGAGTTGAAACCGATCCAACTGCAACTCAATTTGGGCCAGTTTATGCACAAACTATGTCTCGTCTGCCAAGAGTGTGCTTATGGCAGGTAGAGCTGTTTCACATGAGTTATGGCAAGCAGATATAATAATAACAACAAAAATAGAGTCCTCTGACTATTTAATAGAAAATGACTAAATAATCCCTATTTATGGGACATATTTTTTTTTTTTTTTTTTTTTTTTTATACTAATGGAAATACTTAAGATGAAGACAAAGACTCTCTCTCTCTCAAAGGTACTTTATGATGGAATTAAATCAAAGAAGCATACAAGCAATAGACTTAATTCATGGGATATAACAATTCTGAAAATAGAAATTACAATAAAAAGAAAAAGAGATACAAACATCACAATAAGCTGACATCCAGTCATACAAAGTTCTCAAAAATAGATTCTTAAGCTCAAGAGTAGAAAGATCAACAGCATTGAAAGTCCAGTTATTCCTTACTTTTCAAATAATTGACATGAGACAAAAAGGAGTTGCAATCCACACCAATCTACTCTTATGTCACCGAAACAATAATTTCCAATCATAATACATGAAATTGCCTTCTTATTTTTACTGCATCATATATAGAACTTCAAATCATGCCAAGAAAATAAACCACAACTTGTGAGCAATGAAGTAGAACTGTTGAAGGTGATCAACTATTTACTCACAAGAATCACACATACAAAACAGTTCAGGATATTAACATTTCATTGACAATTATCCAAAGTTCGAATTTTGTCCAATGCAACTATCCAGACCCCCATAAAAAGGATTTCTTAGGCACTTTATTACACCACTCCACAGGAAATTGCATATCACCTAAACTCTCAAACCTCATAAAAAGATTAGACATCAAATATACTATTTTGTTAGGCTCCCAAAACAATTTTAAAAAAAATTAAATAATTTGATAGTTGGGGAAGGGGAGATTTGAACCCTAAATGTACAAGAGATGCCAACTGAGCTACAACTTACAAGGCTCCAAAACAGTCTATCAACAACCTCACCCACTGTAATATTAGAATATAATAGGCCCATCAAAGAATTGAATGACTCTAATTCCTAGTCTTGAAAATCTCTAACAAACCTAAGATTTCAAGAACAAAAGCCCCTGTCATCTAAGTACTCCACATAAGAATTAATAGGAATATCCGTTCTCCTTATCTAGGAGCTATTAGGAGCAAATTAGGAAATGATTCTTTTCATGCCATGTCACATCACATAATATGCCAAAATTAAATGCTCCCACTATCTTTACCACCAACGTCACAAACCCAGAAAACCTCTCTAACCAACCCTAATAACACACCTCTGACCAAGTTTGTTGTCTACTAGTCTTAAGAAACTCCATATTTCACTTGAATAACATACCTCTAAAAGTGGCCTCTTGTGTTTATTTATTCATAATAAAGTGACTATATATTTTTTTTGTCATTTTTTTCTTTCCACAATATTGTTGAAAGGGACTTTGTTGCTTGACATAACATGTGAATAGATTTTTCTTTTGATAGGTATAACATGTGACTAGATAAAATATCTACACTATTAAGAACAGGAAAAATGGTTTGCAATGTGTAATTAATGGAGTTCATGCATATGAGATTATAACAATATTGGTAATGGCAGGGAAAAAATAGGACAATAGTGATAAACAAGATCAAATGTCATGTTTCTTACTTTGGGGGTTTGAAAGACTCCCACTTGCCGACACAACTTACAAGAGGTCACCTAACGGTAAAGAGAAAACAATAATGTACCATTGTCAGCAACTACCTAAAGAATGAGGAAAACTGCAATAATGGCTTATAAGTCATAATTCAATAGCAGTGTGGAAAATTAACTCATAGCACATAATTCTATAGGCATCAGATCATACCAAGAAACAAGCCCTAACTTAAATTTTTGAGTCCTTGGACCTTGTTTTAGTGAACTCTACTTGCATTGAATTTTTAGACTAAGAATGGATAATTGGAAATAATGAATCCACCTTTCTTGCATATTTTCTTAGTTTTAACCTTTTTATTTTGATAACATATAGCTCGTTTCTTTCTTTTTGGGCAAGTAATTTAATATAAAGATTGCCATATGGGATTGCAACACAATTACTCATGGAGTGTGTGAAAGGGCACCCTAAAATGGAAAGAATGTGAAGAAAAAGTACAAATCAAATTCTGAAGTTCAATGATTGATTGATATTTGGAAGCACCCTATACAAAGGCACACTAAAAATGGTACCTATAGATTGAAAAAGTTATATGGTTAATTACTTAGAAAACAACTAAAATTAAAGACATATTGTCATGATTGTACTATTTTAGAGCATCAGTTCACTTATTTATGTAAATATCCTCTTCATTATGATATTATATATAAACCATTATACAATTTTTAGTTACAAAGAATCAAATGTGACAATATCTCTGCTACATGTTGGCCAAGTAATCCAGAATAAAAAGTATATAAAGCATGTTAAATGTTAAAAGATGCATATAGCAGGGAGGGTCAAAGAAGTTTTCCAGCATAGGTCCTATGACAAATTGCACCCAGAAAACATCATCACCAGAATGTACTTAACATATTTGAATTGCTTTCATTGCCATTGCTGTGACTTTACTTCTTGAAATCAAAAGAACTACTAATACATCCAATAATCCGAGCTACTCTTTGACGACAAAAGTTGAAGAAAAAGCCATTCCCAAAATTACTGGTAGGTTGGCATTTTTTTAACAAGTTACCATACATTGGTATTGACAATTGCTCTAGTGTGATTAGCTTCACCAAACAAAAAACAATGGTAATTCAAATTCAGGCACTGGATCAATAATGCATGTAAAAATGGTAACTTCATTCAGGGGAAAAAAAAGCACACCTTGTCATAGCCACCCAATCTAGACAGCTCTCCACAGTCCACAATGTTATCCCAGTATAAAGTTGATATACATTAGTCCAAACTAAAAATTTGTTCCGACATATTTACTAATTATGAAGAAAATAATATGAATGTAAATGACGAGGAAAACTTACTTAAGGCAGTTCAGACCCTTTCCATAAAACTTAGGAGGTTTTAATTCCAGACATCAGGCACTACTAGACAACGTTCAGTTTTGGCAACTGCAAAATCTGGTTCAGCGGTCTCAAGATGACATGTGGAAGATATTCTTGTTATTGCTGCGATCACTGGCTGTATTACTCTTCTGAGGCAAGTCATCAAATCGGGGTACCTTCCATAGGCATAGAATGATAAGGAGACCCAGCCTTATGGGATTCTTTTTTTTTTTTTTTTTTTTTTTTTAATTAGTAAGTTACACACGCACCAAGTGGATCTTGAACCTACGACCTCACCCTCCACCTTAGAAGGGGAGGAGGTTCCAGTTGAGCTCTAGAGCTCATTGGCAGCCTTGTGGGATTCATGTTCATCAATTTGTGCATTGGGATTGGGCAGAAGCTTCCCTTCATTTGAAGCAATGCCGCTACCAAGGCTTCATTTCCACTCTCCTCATTCTGCTTCACCTTCTCCTTGGTATCACTCACCTCCGCTTTCAAGCACACCACTAACAATAAAACCACATATATTTCTTTTTTATCCAAAATTATACTCTTTGTTACTTCCTCAGCTGAAGTGCAATTTAAGCAAAAATACACTTTACTCCTTATAACTTTGATTATTTGTCATTTTCGTCCATTAACTTTGAAAAGTGTCATTTAAGTCCATTAAGTTTATCAAATGTCCTACAAGAGATTTAGAGTCCATTTGGGAAGTAATGAAAACTTTCAGCTTATTTAATTTTGTAGCTTCTTTTTGATACTATTTATAGGTCCCATTGCACTTTTTGTTACTATTTATGGATTCTATTGTACTATTCAACTAGCCTTTTAATTTTTTTTTTTTTTCTACACTTTCAACAAAAAATTTTCAGTTTCAACTAAATAAACTGTTCCCAAATGGACTTTAGCATAAACTTTTTAATTACAATAGACAAAAGGACTAAAATGACCGTATTATCAAAGGTAATGGACTAAAATGGTAATTTTAGAACTTAATGGAATAAAATGACAATTGATCAAAGTTATTGGGAGTAAAGTGGAATTTTTTTTCTCCTATTTTTACTACTTTCTATTATTTTGTAAAATAAGATAAACAGGAAAACGGACAAGAAAAGTAAGGGTATGTTATTTACATTATTCACATAACAGTTTGTTGAATTTTGACCAAACTACACAACAGTCTACTACAACGGTGAAGCAGATTGCAAATGCATAATAAATCTTAACCAATATGCATAATTACATCAATTTTCTGGATTTTATGCATTTTTATTTTTCAAATAAAACCCTAAAATTTTTTTGGTACATTTAAAAATAAAAATAAAAATAAAACGTTATACGTGGCAATTGAAGAAGGATACTTCCAGTTCTGAGTTGTATATCGTGAGCTCAACAAATTGCCAATCACGAAAGGGCGTTTACTTGTCTCATTTTTTTCAGTTCCAACATAATAATAATAATAATATCGTAAACACAAAAAATAACAAAAGAAATTCAGACGAAGACCCCTTTTTATTTATTTATTCAAAATAACAGAACACATACAGAAATAGCATTAAAGCATATACTATTTAATTGGGCCACCCATACTAAAATAGCATTGAAACAGATACTATTTAAACGGGAGGCCCAATCACAAATTCTTCACAAAAAATAGCATTGAAACAGATACTATTTAAACGGGAGGCCCAATCACAAATTGTTTTGCTTTTGCAAGCCCAATAACAAGCCCATGTCATTTCAGTGCTGATCTCCCTGTTTCAATTTTAACAAAATTTGCGCGGCTACCTGGGCTTCATCATCTGTTTTCCTTCTCAGCTTTTCTAGCATCAGCTTCACCTCTGTTTCCACCATCTCCACTCCTTGTTCATTTATGATTTCAAAAATGATTTCTTTTGCCTCAGGTGAGAATAAATCTGCAAATAAACAAGTGTCGCTGCATCCTAGCCCATTCGACGAGGCTGCTTGACATTTTGAAGAGGACGACCCTGCTTTCTTTTCTTTGCCATTAGCATCGACGCAGGCATACCAATCTTGTAATAGCCGTTCCTTGTCTTCCTTGGTAGTATTAGCATCACTCAACATTTCTCTCATCAATTTGACTGGGTAATGGAGTTTGAGTTTCTGAAACTTCTCTGAATCTTGAGGTCGAAAAAATTCTGCGAAACAACAATTATCTTTGCATCCCTTTTTCATGATCTTGCATGCTGCACACGCCATAATATCTGTTTCAGAAGCACAGAAAGACAAATACAAAGTCATAAGTGTCCATTTGCTAATCAAAATTGAGAATCTATATTTTGTGTATGGAAACCTCTGCTCGATAATATTTCACTAAGCACTCTTGTATGCAAAAAAGACAACCTAAGAAAATATCACAAACAACTAAGAAAGTGGGAGAACAAAAGCGATACAGTTTGTGAGTGAAATCCCACATCGGCTAATGATGATAAAAACAAGGTTAATATAATGTTGGAGAAGACAAAGAGAAACACACGGAATAAGAGCTGAAAGACTTTAAAACGTGAGAAGAGTCTGCAGCACCACCGTGAGAACCACCAAAGAAAGAGAAAAACTAATAGCTGAGAGTAGCTCTGAGGCTGGGTTGAGATTTGAAGAAACATATAGCTGATAGCTGAGAGTCTTAAAAGACAGGGATGATGAAGGAGTTAATTTATAAGCGGAGTTAATGAAAGAGACAGGGATGATCAATAAATTAGTAGGAATTATATGAAATTTCTAATTGATGATGGAGTTAATGAAGGGAGAGAGAACACCAGAAAAAATACGCTATTGTATTTTCCTATATGTTTTTTCTAGTTTCCTATTTTATAAGTTTTTCTAGTTTCCTTTATTTGAAATTTCTAAGTTAATACAAGAGATGAAAAAATTGATGATGAAGGAGTTAATGAAGGGAAAGAGAACACCAGAAAAAATACGCTATTGTATTTTCCTAGCTTTTTTTATTACTATTGCTCAAATTTTTGTTGTAATTATATGTTTATTACTATATTTATAGTTATAATTGTATTTTTAATTTTAGATATATAAGAATTGATAACATGTTATTCAGGTCAAGTATGACCTATTAATCAAACTGGTTATTAAATGAGCCATTTGTATTGACCTTTTATATAACTTGTGAATTAAAAGAGTTAAATGTGTCGTGTTGGGTCAACTTGTTTAATAATCAGTTTGTGTTAGAGTTGAGGTTCTTGACACATTTACTAAACAGGTCGGATTCCGGGTGAACTCATATAGCCGAATACTCATGGCTCAACATGATACGAACCCGACCTGCAAACACGAATTGCGACCCCTAATAGTTCCCACGGGAGAAAAGCGAAAATGTCACATACTCTCACATTCACTACAATATCCAAAAGAGTGTGAAGAGTATAGGAGAATAAATTGAGAATAAATAGGAGAAAACTTATTGAAAAAGAGTGAAGAGTTTAGAAGAAAATTAGGAGAAAACTAAGATGTGAATCGCCAGTTAGTGTCACTTTTCTCATTAGTTAATGTGATATACATTTAAAAGTTTTTTAAATTTCTCAAGATATTTTTTTTTAGTCAACTATTCTAATTTTATAATTTTAATTAATTTAGTTGTATCTCAAATAATTATCAAATTAATTATGATATTATTACAGTCTGACTTCAAAAATCTTGAACCTCTCATTTTTCCATTCCATTGAACAATTTCGTTTTTAAAACCATGCTTAACAAGTTTTTTTTTTTTTTTTAAGCCTAATGATAGATTGAATTTTAGATCTTTAAATTTGTAGCACATCTTTTAAGTCAATTGAACCCATCACTACTCTAAATGAATTTATTTATAACAATTTCAAGCACTTTTATTATTGAAATCTATGTCTAACTCTTATCTTCCTGTCATCATTAGAGGGATGAGCATCCACTATCCTAAAGCCTTTGGTAAAAATTGTAAAAGCTATTATAACCTTACAAGAACCTCAATAAATATATATATATATATATTTAACTTCCTACCATGCCAGTGAAGGGCATAAGGTATTTTTTGAGCTCATCATGAATTTTTTTGTCACAACATATGTCTCTTATTCTCTCCAATAGTAAATTTTAAGATAGAACTTAACTAAAAGAAACCATTTCATGCATCTAATGTATACATTCTCTTCCTCACCACGTGTGTATCTCATATAGCTTTGGAATCTGTACATTAAACATTATGAGAGTGAGAATGCATACATCCTGTGCATAGGACAAGTGCAACTAGAGGGATGACAATAGCCAAAACTTTAAGCCTTGGAAGGGTGAATGGGTAATCAACAATGTTACAACCTCCTCAAGTGAAATAGTCACATGCACTTAACGGTTGTGACTTTTGGGCGAGGAAGGGCTATGCTCAAGAGCTAGAAGGCGAATCACGTAAAACGGAAAAAAATGGTCTTTTTTTATTGTCCCAAGTCCTAACTAATTTTCGGATGTGTGCAATTCCCTCATCTTTTATACATATATAGGGAAGAATTCAATTTATGGGGTGACCAAATAAAGGGGAGGGGAGATCAATCTCAGAGGTGACAGAATTGTAAATTGGAGCAGAAAAGTCACCTTTTTAACACATACCTAACATAACATAAAGATTCTTTCAAAATAAAGGGTAGACCCAAACATTATATTGCATATAATCACTTTTAGGATAAGAGTTTGTAGTTTAGTTCACTAAAAATGCGTATTTTCAAAAAAATTGCCAAATGGCACCTAAATCCTTTAGCAACCAAAAATAGGTACAAAGCTACAAAAAGAGGACAACAAGGACTTTACAGACACATGATACGATTCATTAGACATTATGGATGGGGCAAAGAAGTTGGATCATAGGTCCATAGCATGTATCAACATGCACATCCTCTTGACTGTGGTTGGGACTGCATTGTAGCTGCATTGCTAGACTTAAGATTGACATCAACCATGTCTTCTTGCTTGGTCGAGGAAAGTGTTTCCATTCCAGGTAAGGCTGCTACAATCTTCCGAAACAGTGCCTGACAACAAGAAAGAAGCTTACATAAGAGGGTTTTATTTATTTATTTATTTTTGCTGGGAAAGAAATAATCATATGTTGTCATTGTGTTAATTAGATTATAACATAAATGATTGGTCAGACATGAAATATTTTAGGAGACCTGAAATTCGGCTAAAGCATGAAACAGCTGCTGTAACCATCGAGTATGTATATGAACTCTATCTAGAATATTTTCCTTATTGAAAAGAGACCAGCAAATGAATTTCACAGTTTGAAAGAGCAAAATAGCAGAACCTTTGACGGTCAAATCATTAGCATAATTCACTAAAACCCGTTTCTTTCCAAAAATGAAGTCTGCAGTGTTTGAAGTGCACCAAACCAAAATTATGTGTATTTGATTTCTTGCATCAAGCCATTAACATTTATATAAAGTAGCTATCCAAAGTGGAGGAAATTAATTGCTTACCTTAATATTAAAGCCGGCCTTGGCACTGGTTTCAATAAACATAACATTTAGGTCATGAGCTTTGGCTTCTCCTTCCTCTATAGAAACTTGCTTGTCCAACCATTCACAAGATACCCAGGTCATAAGCACAAAATAATGCACTAGACATTAACCACAATAAGCATAACTAACATTGAAAAAATATCCATTGGAAACTTTGAACTGTAAGTGATCTCCTAAGCATCCATGTAAATGAACAAGATATTCTCCATTACCAACTTTGTACATTGTGTATGTATGTCGTTTGCCAATAGTAGTTAAGAGTTAACAATGTAGGAATTAAGGTAGACCTCAATTTGGTCAAGCAAGGATATAAAAAATGTAAGAGCAAAAATTAAACAGGCATACATATCAAGATATTCTAGAGCATAATTGCAGTAAATGTAGAGCTCAAAGTTAGCATAAAACCGTCATTTTTTCCCCTCACTTTTTGCCAGTGGAAAACTTTTATATTTTTGTCTTTCTAGCTGGCTTCGCTTCTAACTCAACTGATTCTGCTACCGTTCACAGTGAATAATGAAAGAGGTAACCATAAATCTAGCAGAGGAATTGAAGTGTCATTTCTATAGTCAGCATTTGATCATGGAACAGTCTGACCAACTGAAAACGAAAATAACACAAGGAATCAACTTTATCCAATACAAACTGCAGTCAAAGCAATAATCAATACCTTTTCTCCACTAGATTTGTTTTGTTGCCAACAAGTACAATGATAACATCACTGCCTCGCTCTGTGCGAACCTCTTCAATCCATTTGTAAGTATTTAAGAAGGACTGTCTGTCTAAAGAAAAAATGTGCCTAAAATCATTAGGAAATTTACTAAACATATAAAACTCGATTAATCAATTTAAAAACATTAGGCGCAAAACTATTAAGCTTCTGAATGAGAAGCCTCATAAGTTTGATATGAGCTATTATACTTGTCAAGAAAAAAAAAATGAGTTTGATATGAACCATTGCATTTGTGCAAGACGCTACAATTAACTTCAATCATTTTTTAGGATGCATGAACAGAACAAGGATATGCAAATGGATAATTGAGACCCCAAAATACAAAAAAAGTTTCCATAGCATAAAAAGAAACGAGTCAAAGAACATACTTGCAACGTCGTACACAATGACTGCCATAGAGGAATCCCTAATATAGCTAGGAATGAGACTCCTGAACCTTTCCTGTCCAGCTGTATCCCTATCAAACATTTCAAGATTTGATGTTTAATATGTGGAAATGAATAAAATTAAAGAAAACATTCTGAAAATGCAATTTAAATATGTTCAACAGTGAAAAAATGAATGTAATACCTCACAACCCCTTTAAATTTAAGAATCTTACCAAAGCTGCAATCGGACAGTTCGATCTTCAAGGTACATAGTCTTTGAAAGGAAATCGATACCAATGGTAGCCTGGTTATCAATTAATAACACATATAAGATAACAAAGAATAAAAAAGTCTAAATGATGAAACTTATTATCCATTCCTGAATGATATTATTTTTTACTTAAATAAAAAATTAATAGCAAAACTACATCGATAGCATGTCATCTCGCAATTCTTAAAGCAAGTTCTGAAAAGCTAATGTCTGTTAAATTCACTCCAAAATGTCCAAGGATCACAATGTTACGTTAATTTCAACATCATTATATGGTTCGAGCAATTGAAATGGCTCACTTAGTGAATTATTCAGTGGATCCACTGCACTACATCGTCCTCTCACATAAGAATGGGCCCAATTATAGATCCCGCATTTTTCGCAGAAAATTAATCGAGAAATGCTCCCTCCTCTCACATAAATGGCAGGTCTTACCATGAATTAAATTAGTCGAACCCTCTATTGTGCGAGACTAGGGAGCATCAAAATACTGTTGAGTATTTAGCATCATTTAAATTCTAATTTGAATTTTGAACAAGTCAAGTAAAAATCTCAATGCCAATGCAATTTTGCTCAATGAATTTAATTTGTAGCATTGCCCCTCACAACAATACATAACACAAAATTGTAACATCACGAAAAATCTAAAAATTCAATTCAACCACTACTACATCACATTCATTCAAACGCAAATAGCCAATCAGATCCAAAATATATATATATATATGATAAAAATAAAAATAAATTTTTTTTTTGCGTAATGGACCTGATAGGTGTTATCGAACTTGTCGTACATGAAGCGAGTGATGATACTGGTTTTGCCGATGGACTGGTCTCCCAAAAACACCAGCTTGTATTTCGCTAAAGCCGATACCAGAGCCATCTTTTTCGTTCCGATTTCCGATCTATATTACTGTTATTCTACTACCACTTCTGAGATTTTTCGAATTTCGGGCTTCAAAATCGGGGATCTCGTATCGTATCGTATCGCCGCGCTGAGCTGAGCTGAGTTTTTGTATCGGAAATTTCGAGTGTGTTGTTTTGCGCGTGAAGTGGTTATGTATGGTCTCTTCTCTTGGTTGCGAATTTGCGATCGCAACGATGCTCTCTCTGTTCAGGACTTTCCTTTTGGGTTTTTATAATTTTATCAGAGGGACCCACTTTTGGCAATAGTGATTTTGTTTGGGCTCAGAAAAAAAAAAAAAAAAAAAAAAAAAAAAAAAAAAAGAGAAACTGTTTGGGCTCAGTTGAATGCGCGGTTTGATCAATGCGTGACTCTAGTGATTATTTGATTTGATTTTACTAATTTAGTTTTGGAGATTTGTTAAAAAAAAATTGGTGGGATTTGTTATTTTATAAACTTTTCATTGGAAAATAAAAAAATAATTGACTTTTTGTTTTTTTTACACATTTTTATATTTTGTATAAAAGTGATATTAAAATTTTTTTAAAAATAATTAATTACAAAATGTTCTTAATACATCCATTAATAAAAGTTTTTCTAGTAATTCAATCGATAAAAGTTACAAAATATATACGCGTTTGTGTGAGTATCAATATTTGGCAACATGAAACAAATACGATATAGGTTTTTACAAATTAGGGTTGAGCCGTAGCAAGTTTGGATTATAAACAAATCAAGCCGAACCATTGAATTAAAAGTTATTTTCATATCAAGTTTTAATAGCCAAGATGCCCTCACAAATTAAATGAGACTATGGGTCTATTTGAGATTCGCTTATTTTACTGAAACTAAAACTTTTTGTTGAAAGTCATGTAGATAAAGGTAAAAGTTAGTTAAAATAGTACAGTGAGACTTATAGTATCAAAAAATGCAGTGGGACTCCTAAATAGTAGCAAAAATAAGCTGAATAGTAAAATAAGTTGGCAAAATTAATCATGCCAAACGGACATTATATGTAATTATGAACAATTAATTCTGATTTGGTTATAATTATAATCAATTTGAAATTAATGACGTGTTATAATTCGATTGGCTAAAACTACAAATTATAATAAGGTTGCGCACATTTAATTAATTAGATGGTTATATATTAATTATTCAATGAGTAATTTGTGTAATTGTCTTTTTAATTCAAATAATTAGATCATGATTTGGGGCGTATTAATTCTAAAATGGAAGTAATTGGGGCCTATTAACGCTAATTATGAACTAATTTGGGGTCCATTAATGTTAATTGTGTTGAAACTATTTTACAACAAATGACCTCTACTCACTATTTCGTTGATCTTTCAAAACATTCTGAATTTGTGAGTGAAATTAATTTTGCTAGAAACGAGACATCTGGGGGGTTCAATTTGAGCATAAGAACAAGACAATTTCAATTAAAAATGAGTAAGATATGATTTTTCGAAGTTGGCTTTAAGGGCTGTTATAGGTTTTTCAAAATTTTAGTCATTTTGCTTGCTTACCACTCCCATCAACCTCTGAAATTAATACACCTATCTTCCCTAAACTATAAATTGGGTCTAGGTTCATGATTTTCTCTCATCCTTTGTCAACCCTAATTGAATGACCGCTCAGTCATATTTTCTTCACCATTACTACATAAACCCTCCCCCCCCCCCCCCACCCTCTCCCACATTCCAAAGCACACAAAAATATTTTCTCTTCTTACTCTCTTGAGTTATAGTGAAGTAGAGCTAGTCTTGTCATATCTTGATCTTCTTGAGACTCAAGATATTAAGTGAGCCTCACTTTCCCTTTCCTAGTTCTTCTCTACTCCACCTTTAGTGCCTCCACCAAAAGCCTCCTCCTCCACTGTGTAGATCTTGCATGCATGTGTAATCCTTTTCCCTAGTTTGTTTTTCATTTTCCTATAATGTTGATTTAAGATTAAATCATGCTAGTTGATCATTTAAATTCCTTGAATATGCTTAAATGTTCTTGATATTCTTGAATGTTGTCATATGTGTTCTTCACATGTTCTTGGTTATTTGTCACATGTTCAAGTGTAATACTAGCTTTGATCTTAAGTTTATATCCAAAATATGAAAAAAAAAAAAAAAAAATCTTAATTTCATAATTCCCTCAAATCTGGGATATCAATTTCAATCCAAATGTGATGATTAAAAAATGGAATTAGGGTTTATCACATGCACACACATTTAAATTCAAGCAAGTAACATGTTAATTTAAATTAAAGTAATAAATATGCAATTGATTGATAATATATTGATTAATTGAATGATATGACATGAGCATTGACCACCATAGTCTAGAAGACCTGTTTCACCGAGCAAGGTAGTGCCTAACACCTTCCCATCTAATAACATAACCTCCGAGCTTAGATCAAAAATTAGTAAATTAATTGCTTATCCATGTAATTTTCAATTTCTAAATTGTAACTAGGAAATAAAGTCATGTACTTTATCTTAGAATGTATTTGGGACTAAAGCCATGTAATTTCCTATGAACAATGGATATTCACTCTCAAATCAATAAAATGATGAATTTTTCAATTGTGATTTTTTTTCCAATAATAATTAAATAAATGGTGACTCCATTATAAAACCTTAATGTAAAGGGAAAATGTAATCAATTGAACTTCCTTGATCAAGGGCATGATCTCTCACAAATTGATACATTGGACATGCCAATTTATTCATGTCAACTCGAAATGACCCTTTACCACAACTCGTTAAACTCGTTTAACAAATAAATATTCATTTTTATTTTAAATTTGTCAAATACCTTTTATATCAAACCTATATTTTTTAAACTTAAAAAGAAATAAGAAAGACAAACTATGTATATTTTTATATTTATTATTTGGTGAGTTTTATAGATGTTATATTTTTATTGAACTATGTTGTTTGAATTTGGATTGAAGAGTATGCATTTCTTTTGGGATGTAAAGAACATATTTTCTGGTATATATATATATATATATATATAGAGAGAGAGAGAGAGAGAGAGAGAGAGAGAGAGAGAGAGAGAGAGGTTTCTTTTCAAAGTACACCATTAGCTTCTATTTAACAAGAAGAGTGAATTTTGGGCTTGACTTCCTTCTACTTTTTGAACCTAGGTTTTTGTTTTTTTTTTGTTTTTTTAATAGAAGAAATACCTCGAACTTTCATTAAAAAATTAGCCATAATAACTACGAAGTACATTACGGGGTGTAAAGGAATATCCTCCATCCATACTAAAAAATCACTAACATGTCTCAAATGTTTTAGCTAGATTATAAGCCATAGCATTGCATGTTTTACAACTATGAGAAAAAAGAGATAACACAGATTAATGGAAGAAAGTAAATGACCAAAGGTGGCAAAAGACTCATCTTCACTTCTCAGAGCCTTGATAACAACTTCAGGATCCCCCTTAAGGATAATAGAAGAAAAACTATAGTCATGAGCAAAGAGGATAGTTTAGCTGCCGTCAAAGCTTCGACAACATCTGTGGAGGGTGGTAACCTGACTTTCTTGGATAAGGAAGCTAAGATCTATCCTTGATAGTTGTGAACCACCACTCCCAACCTGGCTTCAATAGTATCTCTAAAAACAGCACCTAGTTGATTGGGCCAATTGCATAAGTAATGTTGATCTTTTTGAACACTAGAGCCCATTTGGTAATGTTATTCTAGTAACGTTATTTGTATTTTTTGAAAATATGTATGGGTGAAAAACTGTGTGAAAATACGTATAATATTATTTAAACACTGAAAACTATTGTTTAAACAACGGTAACAAACAGGCCCTAAACTTGTAATACTTATAAAAGAGATACTTTCTCATTAGGGCGGCCTCTAAGCCTAGGCCAAAGGCTTCCACTGAAAAGACTAATATCCCAATAAAAAGAAAAAGTCCCAAAATAGTCCCTTATCAATAGAAAAAGGCTTTATCCCAATAATTGTTTTGGTATAAATAACTTTTCAAAAAAATTATAATGGATAAAATACTATTTTAAATTATTTGATTTAACAATATTACTCATAGAAAATAATGAGTTAGTAATATTTAAATAGAAAAACTAAATTAGTAATTTTGTATATCCAGAAAAAAAGTATCTAAATACTGTATTGAGATGTAATATTATTAATTAAATATTTTTTAATTAATTAATCCCTTTTTAAAATTATTTTTTTTAAGCTTCAAATTGTATTGACTCAATCCTATATATATATATATATATATTTTTTTTTTTTTTAACAAAAAAAAAAAAATGACATGCACAACAACAAGGAATTTATAGATGATTGCAAAAATATTACTACTTTTTTATAATAATAAAAAATATTCATTATTGGTTTATAATTGACTGGTACCAGGGTTGGCTCAATGTATTTTGGAGCCTAAAGCGATACTTTTAAACTTTCTTTATATTTAAATAATATTTTTTTAACTCTTGATTTTATAATTAATTTCATTTTAAATATATATTTCATACTTTTTATGATGCAAAACTACTAATTAATTTTGTATTCAAGTTTTGGTAACATAAATTTAATTAGAATAAAATAAATTTTAAAGTAAAAAAAAAATTGTCTTTTCGTTAAAAAAAAAAAATTTTATTTCATTTTGGTTCTCCAATATGCTGATAGGAAGGATAAAGTGTATATGACACGGTGGATGTCTAGAGTGGTTTTAGTTGGCAACCCCATTTTCTATTTACAAATTTAAGAAAGAAAAAAAATCCGGTCGTTTAGTTTCTTCACTTTCGTGTGTAAGAAACTTCTTGACTTCAAATTCTTCAATGTTTTTTCCACCCGTTTTAGGTGGCAGTATCTTCTGTATGCTTTTGATGTATACTGCTGTTTCTTCACATTTGATTTTACAGCGGCACAAATAATCTAATTGTATTTTATACCAATATATATATATATATATAT